>NC_030680.2:34951555-35088319 GCF_000004195.4 Xenopus tropicalis | reverse complement strand
AAAGAGAGAGAATAACTTGGACCACTGAGTCTACACTCAAATGAATGAAACCACTGAGTTTAACCACTCATTGAACCAGAACAATGAGCTACAGCTCACTGAAACTTCACCACTGAGTTACATTCACTGAAGTAAGATCACTGAGTATGCACTCCACTTGAACCAGATCACAAAGTTACACTCACGAAAGAGATCACTGAGTTACACTCACTGAACAAGAACCCAACTGAGCTACAATCATCATTCTTGGAACAAGAAAAACACTGAGCTAATCACTCACTCACCACATAGGGCTAACATCTGAGCTAACACTCAATCTGAACCAGAAATATGAAGCTAAACCTCCTGACTTGCCACTGAGTTACACTCACTGAAACAAACCACTGAGTTACACTCAATTGAACAAGACCACTGGAAGCTAACAACTCACTGAACCAATCACTTGAGTGATGAGTGACTAGAAGTGAACCAGAGGAGTGCAAGTGTGAGTGTATGGTCCACTCATGGGGAGGGATATCACTCCGGATCGTGGCTACGAACACTCTGGAGGAACGGAAGCTGAACTTGAACAAGACCACATGAGGCTACTAACTCAGCTAAAACCACAACAATGAGCTATGCACGGCTCTCTAGTCGAATTGATCAGTAAGAGGGAAGAAGAGGAGATATGCGAGGTCGCAAGCTCGAGAGCTGGTATCAGTTCGATGCACGCGGAGTATCAACGAGAGGTCGACCACGCGCACACAGATCTAAGCTACAGTAGAGAGAACACTGAAGAGAGTCATGAGGAGTATCGTGTAGTTTCTGAGTGTAACTGGACTCCACAGGACCTGACATGGGGAGCTTATCACTCATTGGGACACCAAGAACACTGAGCTACACTCACGTAAACCAAGAACACTGAGCTACACTCAATGAACCAGAAACAATGAGCTAAACATTCACTGAACTTGACGCACTGGGAATTTACACCACTGAACAAAGACCACTGAATTACACTCATTGAACAAGAACACTGAGCTACACTCCACTAAACCAGACAATGAGTTACAGCTCACTGGAACCGAAGCAATGAGCTAACACTCACTGAACTTGACCATGAAGCTAAACTCAATGACAAGACCACTGATTACAACTCTATGAACCAGAAAATGAGCTTTACAGCTCACTGAACTTGACGCACATGAGCTACCTCACTGAACTTGACCACTGATTAAACTCACTGAACTCGAAAACAACTGAGCTACACTCAATGAACAAGAACACTAAGCTACAACTCACTGAACAGACCACCAGCTACACTCCTGAAACGAGATCACTGAGTTATAACTGCAATGAAGCAAGACCAACAGAAGCATCACTCACTGAACAAGAACCACTGATTAACACTCACATGAAGACAAGATCAAACTAGTTTACACTCTCACTGAAACAGATCACAAAAAGTTACAACTACTGAAAGAGATCACTGATCTGAGCTAACTCAATGAACTCAAGACCACTGAGTTACACTCTCTCCTCTTCATTGAACAGGAACAAGTGAGCTACACTCACTAAACAGAAGAACACTGACTACACTCACTGAACCAGAACAATGAGCTTACACTCAACTGAACTAGAACAATGAGCTACACTCACTGAACAAGACCGACTGAGTTTAGAACTCACTGAACAAAGACACTGAGTTACACTCAAAGAAAACAAGAACCACTGAGTTACACTCATTGAACCAGAACAATGACTACCCACTCCACTGAACAGGACAACGGAGCAATCATTGCACACTGAAACTGAAGCTTCATGTGAGCTACATTCAAGCCCTCGCGCGCGCGAGAGAGACCACTCGTGAGTACGCTGGATGTACTAACACGTCAAGAGCAGAGTCCCGAAGAGCGTGTGGAATATTAGCGCTATGTATATCGGCACACACTGAGTTACAACTCACTGAACTCGAACACTGAGCTACACTCACTGACCAAGAACACTGAGCTACACTCAGCTGAACAAGACCACTAAGTACACTCACTGAACAAGATCAACTGAGTTAACACTCAATGAACAAGACAACAGAGCATCCACTCACTGAACAAGACACTAAGTTTACACGTCACTGAACAAGATCACTGAGTTTAACACTCACCGACTCAAACACTGAGGCCTACACTCATGAACAAGACCACTAAGCTACACTCACTGAACAAGATCACTGAGTTACAACTCACATGAACAAGACCAACAGAGCATCACTCATGAACAAGACACTCCAGTTACACTCACTGAACAAGATCACTGGAGTTAACACTCACTGACTCAAACACTGAGCTACACTCAACTGACTTGAACGCAACTGAGATCACTCACTGAACTAGAACACTGAGTTACACTCACTGAACTCAAAACACTGAGCTACACTCAACTGAACAGCACACTGAGCTAACAACTCACTGAACCAGAACACTGAGCTACACTCAATGAAGAAGACAACTAAGCTACACTCACTGAACCAGAATCACTGAGCTACCTACTGAATCAAAACATGAGCTACACATCACATGATAGACAATGAGCTACATCACTGAACAAGACCAAACTGAGTTTACACCTCACTGAACAACGACCACTGAGTTACACTCAATGAACAAGACAGATATCGATGCGAAGAGAGGTCAATACACGGTCCCGCGCGCGCATACCAGAGAGAGTGAGGCTAATGCACCACTGAGGAGCGAACGAGGACCGATAAGGGCGTTTGGAGAGTGCTAGACACTTTGAGCACTGGTGCACGGAATAAGCCGTGCACGGTGCTTGCGGAGAGCGCTTCGATGACGGACCCATGGTATCGTATCTACTGGAACTCAGATCACATAAATATATATCAGTTGGTAATATAGCGCGAAACTATCTCTATCCGATACTGGAGATACACTCAATGAAAATCAAGACCACATCGAGGTATTACACTGATTGAACCAGAACAATGAGCTACAGCTCAACTGAACTTGTGACCACCGGAGTTACACTCTCCTGAGAACTCGGACACACATGAGCTACACTCTAATGAACAAGACCAGCGTGAGTCATACGCAGAGCTCATTGAACCAGAAACAAATGAGCTAGCTAATAGGCTGGTTCGACTACTGAACTCAGGAGACAACTAAGTCACACTAAGACGCATGCCGAATGAGTTACACTCATTGAACAAAGAACACTGAGCTACACTCACTAAACCAGAACAATGAGCCTACACTCACTGAACCAGAACAAGATGCTAGCCTACCTCATAAACTGAACGCACTGAGGCTAATACTCAATCAACAAGACCACTGGAGTTAACACTCATTGGAACAAGAAACATGAGCTACCACTCACTGAACTTGAACCACTGAGTTATCACCATTCGTAGCGACATCATGAACCAGAACAACTGAGCTACACTCTCGACGACCTAGTAACTCCTGAAACCTCACTGAGTTACACTCAACTGAACCGAACGCATGAGCTACACTCATTGGAACAAAGAACACTGAGCCGTACACCTCACTGAACCAGAACAACTGAAGCTACACTCAGTGACACGAGTTACCCACTGAAGACCTAGTCACTCATGCACAGATACACTGAGTTAGCACTCAATGAACCAAGAACAAGAGCTCACTTCAGCTGAATCAGGAACGAGCTATCATATGCTTGACCAAGACTACACCATGAACAAGAACACTGAGTTACACTCACTGAACCAGACACAAAGTCTACACTCACTGAAAACTGACACTGAAGTTACAATCTCACTGAACTCAGAACACTGAGCTACACTCAATGAACAAAGACACCTGCAGGCACTCACTAAACAGAAACTGCGCTAACACTCATTGATTTCACCACTGAGATTACACTAACTGAACTAGAACACTGAGCAACCCCTCACTGAACAAGAAACAACTGAGACTCACTGAACTCCACTGAACAACAGAAACTCAGTAACACTGAGCTACACTCACTGGAACCAGAACACTGAGCTACACTACTGACAAGAACACTGGACTTACATCACTGAACAGAACACTGAGCTACCACGACAGAAATCGAGTACATCACTCAATGAACAGACCACTGAGTTACACTCACTGAACAAGAAAAATGAGCTACTACTCCACTTGAACTTGACCACTAAGATAACACTCACTGACTAGAACACTGAGTACACTCACTGAACAACAAACTGAGCTACACTACTGAACAAAGAACACTGAGCTAAACTCACTGAAACAAGAACACTGAGCTACACTCACTGAACCAGAACACTGAGCTACACTCACGTGAACTAGAAAATGAGCTACACTCACTGAACAAGACCACTGAAGTTACACTCAGTGAACAGAACACTGAGTTACACTCAACTGAACAAGACCACTGAGTTACACTCATTGAACAAGAAACATGAGCTACACGTCACTGAACCAGAACACTGAGTTACAACTCACTGAACTCGACACACTGAAGCTACACTCACTTGAACCAGAACAATGAGCTCACCTGCATGACTAGAACAATGAGCTCAACTCACTTGAACCAGAACACTGAGCTACACTCACTGAACCAAGAACACTGAAGCAACATCCACTGAACCAGAACACTGAACGTCATACTGCACTGAACTAGAACAATGAGCTACACTCACTGAACAAGACCACTGAGTTACACTCATTGAACGAAAGACAATGAGCTACTACTCACTGAACAAGACCACTGAGCTACACTCATTGAACAAGAACACTGAGCTAACACTCCACTAAACCAGAACAATGAGCTACCTCACTGAACCCAACAGTAAGCTACACTCACTGAACTGAACACTGAGTTACACTCAATGAACAAACAATGAGCTACACTCATGAACAAGACCACTGAGTTACACTCACTGAACTCGAACACATGAGCTACACTCACTGAACCAGAACACTGAGCTACCACTCACTGAACAAGAACACTGAGCTACACTCACTGAACAAGACCACTGAGCTTACACTCACTGAACAGAACACTGAGCTACACTCAATGAACCAATCAGAGTTACACTCATGAACAAGTCAAGGAGCATCACACACTGAACAAGACCACTGAGTTAACCTCACTGAACAAGACCACTGAGCCTACACTCACTGAACCAGAATCACTGATTACTAACTCATTGGAACCAGAACATGAGCTACATCTCACTGAACTGACACTGAGTTTCACTCACTGAAAGAGATCACTGAGTTACACTCACTGAACAAGACCACTGAGCTTACACTCAATGAACAAGACCACTGAGTTACACTCATTGAACCAGAACAATGAGCCTACACTCACTGAACAAAGACCACTGGAAGCTTACACTCATTGAACGAAGAACAATGAGCTTAACACTCACTGAACAAGACCACTGAGTTATACTGACATATGAACAAGACCACTGAAGCTACACTCACTGAACCAAGACTCCTGAGACATTCAATGAAACAAGAACAACAGAGCATCACTCACTGAAAAGACCAACTGAGTTACACTCACTGAACAGACCACTGAGTTTACACTCACTGAACAAGACCACTGACAACACTCACTGAACCAGAATGCACAGAGCTACAACTCACTGAAAGCAGATCAACTCTAGTTACACTCACTGAACAAGACCACTGAGACCTATCACACTCAATTGAACAAGAACACAGAGCTACAGCTCACTGCAAACTAAGAACACTGAGTCTACAACTCACTGAACAGCAACAATGAGCTACACTCACTGAACTTGACCACTGAGTACACTCACTGAACAAGACCACTGAGACACTCATTGACAAGACACACTGAGCTACACTCACTAAACCAAACACTGAGCTACACTCACTGAACCAGAGCATGAGCTACACTCACTGAAACTTGACCACATGAGATACACTCACTGAACCTAAGAACACTGAGCTCACTCACGACTCAACATTGAGTACACTCAACTGAACTCGAACACTGAGCTAACACTCACTGAACCAAGAACACTGAGCTACACTCCTGAACAAGCAACACAGAGCTACACGCAACTGAACACTAGAACACTGAGTTACACTCAATGAACAAGACCACTGAGTTACACTCATTTAACAAGAACAATGAACTGACAACATCTCCATACTGAACCAGATCACTGAGTACACCATGAAAGACACTGAAGCTAGACACTCACTGAACTAGAACACTGAGTTACAACTCACTGAAACAAGACCACTGAGGTACACTCACTGAACCAGATCACAATAGTATCACTCACTGAAAGAGATCACTGAGTGACACTCACTGAACAAAGACCACTGAGATACACTCAATGAACAAGACCACTGAGTTACACGCATTGAACCGGAACAATGAGCAACTACTCCACTGAACATCAGAACACTGAGCTACACTCATGACACAGACCCTGAGTTACACTCATTGAAACAGAAAATGTGCTACACTCACTGAACAAGACCACTGAGCTACACTCATTGAACAAGAACACTGAGCTACCAACTCACTAAACCAGAACAATGACCTACACTCACTGAACTTGACCACTGAGCTACACTCAATGAACAAGACCACTGAGTTTACACTTATTGAACCAGAAAAATGAGCTACACTCACTGAACTTGACCACTGAGTTACACTCCACTGAAACTCGACACACTGAGCTACACTCACTGAACCAGAACACTGAGCGACACTCACTGAACCAGAACACTGAGCTACACTCACTGAACCAAGACGCACTAAGCTACACTCACTGAACCAGATCACTGAGTACACTCAATGAACAAGACCAACAGAGCATCACTTCCTCTGAAAACAAGACCACTGATTACAATCAATGTACAAGATCACTGAGTTACACTCACTGAACCAGATCAACAAAGTTACACTCACTGAAATAGATCAAGCTGAGTTACACTCACTGAACAAGACGCACTGAGCTACACTCAATGAACAAGACCACTGAGTTACTTACACTCATTGAACAAGAACACTGAGCTTACACTCACTAAACCAGAACACTGAGCTACACTCACTGACTCAGAACAATAAGCTCCACTCCACTGAACTTGACCACTGAGATACACTCATGAACTTGACCACTGAGATACCACTCACTGAACTAGAACACTGAGCTACACTCAATGAACCAGAAAACTGAGCTAACGCTCACTGAACCAGAACACTGAGCTACACTCACTGAACCAGAAACACTGAGCTACATTCACTGAACTAGAACAATGAGCTACACTCACTGAACAAGACCACTGAGTTACACTCACTAAACAAGAACACTGAGTTACACTCAATGAACAAGACCACTGAGTTACACTCAGTGAACCAGAACAATGAGCTTCACTCACTGAACAAGACCACCGAGTTACACTCACTGAACTCAAACACTGAGCTACATTCACTGAACCAGAACACTGAGCTACACTCACTGAACCAGAACAATGAGCTACACTCACTGAACTTGACTACTGAGCTACACTCATTGAACAAGACCACTGAGTTATACTCAATGAACAAGACAACAGAGCATTACTCACTGAAACAGATCAGAAAGTTACACTCACTGAAAGAGATCACTGAGTTACACTCACTGAACAAGACCACTGAGCTACACTCAATGAACAAGATCACTGAGTTACACTCATTGAACAAGAACACTGAGCTACACTCACTAAACCAGAAAACTGAGCTACACTCACTGAACCAGAACAATGAGCTACACTCACTGAACTTGACCACTGAGATACACTCACTGAACTAGAACACTGAGTTACACTCACTGAACAAGAACACTGAGTTACACTCACTGAACCCGAACACTGAGCTATACTCACTGAACCAGAACAATGAGCTATACTCACTGAACTTGACCACTGAGATACACTCACTGAACCAGAACACTGAGCTACACTCACTGAACAAGAACACTGAGTTGCACTCACTTAACTCGAACACTGAGCTACACTCACTGAACCAGAACACTGAGCTACACTCACTGAACCAGAACACTGAGCTACATTCACTGAACAAGACCACTGAGTTACACTCACTGAACAAGAACACTGAGTTACACTCAATGAACAAGACCACTGAGTTACACTCACTGAACTAGAACACTGAGCTACACTCACTGAACCAGAACACTGAGCTACACTCACTGAACCAGAACACTGAGCTACACTCACTGAACAGGAACACTGAGCTATACTCACTGAACCAGAACACTGAGCTACACTCACTGAACTAGAACAATGAGCTAAACTCACTGAACAAGACCACTAAGTTACACTCACTGAACAAGAACACTGAGCTACACTCAATGAACAAGACCACTAAGTTACACCCATTGAACCAGAACAATGAGCTACATTCACTGAACAGGACAACGGAGCATCACACACTGAACAAGACCACTGAGTTAAACTCACTGAACAAGATCACAAAGTTACACTCACTGAAAGAGATCACTGAGTTACACTCAGTGAACAAGACCACCGAGATACACACAATGAACAAGACCAGTGAGTTACACGCTTTGAACCAGAACAATGAGCTACACTCACTGAACAAGACCACTGAACTACACTCATTTAAAAAGAACACTGAGCTACACTCACTAAACCAGAACAATGAGCTACACTCACTGAACCAGAACAATGAGCTACACTCACTGAACTTGACTACTGAGCTAAACTCAATAAACAAGACCACTGAGTTACACTCATTGAACCAGAACAATGAGCTACACTCACTGAACTTGACCACTGAGCTACACTCATTGAACCAGAACAATGAGCTACACTCACTGAACTTGACCACTGAGTTACACTCACTGAACTCGAACACTGAGCTACACTCAATGAACCAGAACACTGAGCGACACTCACTGAACCAGAACACTGAGCTACACTCACTGAACAAGACCACTAAGCTACACTCACTGAACCAGAACACTGAGTTACACTCAATGAACAAGACAACAGAGCATCACTCACTGAACAAGACCACTGAGTTACACTCACTGAACAAGATCACCTAGTTACACTCACTAAACCATATCACAAAGTTACACTCACTGAAAGAGATCACTGAGTTAAACTCACTGAACAAGAACACTGAGTTAAACTCACTGAACTAGAACAATGAGCTACACTCACTGAACAAGACCACTGAGTTACACTCACTGAACAAGAACAATGAGCTACACTCACTGAACAAGACCACTGAGTTACACTCACTGAACTCGAACACTGAGCTACGCTCACTGAACCAGAACACTGAGCTAAACTCACTGAACTTGACCACTGAGATACACTCACTGAACTAGAACACTGAGCTACACTCACTGAACAAAAACACTGAGCTACACTCACTGAAGAAGAACACTGAGTTACACTCACTGAACTCGAACACTGAGCTACACTCACTGAACCAGAAACACTGAGCTACACTCACTGAACCAGAATACTGAGCTACACTCACTGAACAAGAACACTGAGGCAACACTCACTGAACCAGAACACTGAGCTTACACTCACTGAACTAGAACAATGAGATACACTCACAGAACAAGAACACTGAGTTACACTCAATGAACAAGACCGCTGAGTTACACTCATTGAACCAGAACAATGAGCTACACTCACTGAACAAGACCACTGAGCTTCACTCATTGAACCAGAACAATGAGCTACACTCACTGAACAAGACACTGAGTTACACTCATTGAACAAGACCACCGAGCTACACTCACTGAACCAGATCAGTGAGTTACACTCAATGAACAAGACAACAGAGCATCACTCACTGAACAAGACCACTGAGTTACACTCACTGAACAAGATCACTGATTACACTCACTGAACCAGATCACAAAGTTACACTCACTGAAAGAGATCACTGAGCTACACTCACTAAACCAGCACACTGAGCTACCACTCACTAAACCAAAACAATGAGCTACACTCACTGAACTTGACCACTGAGTTACACTCACTGAACAAGACCACCGAGTTACACCCGATGAACAAGACCACTGAGTTACACTCACTAAACTAGAACACTGAGCTACACTCATTGAACAAGACCACTGACATACACTCACTGAACTAGAACACTGAGCTACACTCACTGAACAAGAACACTGAGTAAACTCACTGAACTCGAACACCGAGCTACACTCACTGAACCAGAACACTGAGCTACACTCACTGAACCAGAACACAGAGCTACACTAACTGAACAGGAACACTGAGCTACACTCACTGAACCAGAAACACTGAGCTACACTCACTGAACTAGAACAATGAGCTACACTCACTGAACAAGACCACTGAGTTACACTCACTGAACAAGAACAATGAGCTACACTCACTGAACAAGACCACTGAGTTACACTCAGTGAACTCGAACACTGAGCTACGCTCACTGAACCAGAACACTGAGCTAAACTCACTGAACTTGACCACTGAGATACACTCACTGAACTAGAACACTGAGCTACACTCACTGAACAAAAACACTGAGCTACACTCACTGAAGAAGAACACTGAGTTACACTCACTGAACTCGAACACTGAGCTACACTCACTGAACCAGAACACTAAGCTACACTCACTGAACCAGAACACTGAGCTACACTCACTGAACAAGAACACTGAGCAACACTCACTGAACCAGAACACTGAGCTACACTCACTGAACTAGAACAATGAGATACACTCACTGAACAAGAACACTGAGTTACACTCAATGAACAAGACCGCTGAGTTACAGTCATTGAACCAGAAACAATGAGCTACACTCACTGAACAAGACCACTGAGCTTCACTCATTGAACCAGAACAATGAGCTACACTCACTGAACAAGACCACTGAGTTACACTCATTGAACAAGACCACTGAGCTACACTCACTGAACCAGATCACTGAGTTACACTCAATGAACAAGACAACAGAGCATCACTCACTGAACAAGACCACTGAGTTACACTCACTGAACAAGATCACTGATTACACTCACTGAACCAGATAACAAAGTTACACTCACTGAAAGAGATCACTGAGTTACACTCATTGAAAAAGAACACTGAGCTACACTCACTAAACCAGCACACTGAGCTACACTCACTGAACCAAAACAATGAGCTACACTCACTGAACTTGACCACTGAGTTACACTCACTGAACAAGACCACCGAGTTACACTCATTGAACAAGACCACTGAGTTACACTCATTGAACCAGAACAATGAGCTACACTCACTGAACTTGACCACTGAGTTACACTCACTGAACTCGAACACAGAGCTACACTCAATGAACAAGAACACTGAGCGACACTCACTGAATAAGAAAACTGAGCTACACTCACTGAAAAAGACCACCAAGCTACACTCACTGAACCATATCACTGAGTTATACTCAATGAACAAGACAACAGAGCATAACTCACTGAAACAGATCACAAAGTTAAACTCACTGAAAGAGATCACTGAGCTACACTCAATGAACAAGACCACTGAGTTACACTCATTGAACAAGAACACTGAGCTACACTCACTGAACCAGAACAATGAGCTACACTCACTGAACTTGACCACTGAGATACACTCACTGAACTAGAACACTAAGTTACACTCACTGAACCCGAACACTGAGCTACACTCACTCAACCAGAACACTGAGCTACACTCACTGAACCAGAACACTGAGCTAAACTCACTGAACAAGAACACTGAGCTACACTCACTGAACCAGAACACTGAGGTACACTCACTGAACTAGAACAATGAGCTACACTCACTGAACAAGACCACTGAGTTACACTCACTGAACAAGACCACTGAGTTACACTCACTGAACTTGACCACTGAGTTACACTCACTGAACTCGAACACTGAGCTACACTCACTGAACCACAACACTGAGCAACACTCACTGAACAAGAACACTGAGCTACACTCACTGAACTAGAATAATGAGCTACACTCACTGAACAAGACAATTGAGTTACACTCACTGAACAAGAACACTGAGTTACACTCAATGAAGAAGACCACTGAGTTACACTCATTTAACCAGAACAATGAGCTACACTCACTGAACAAGACCACTGAGTTACACTCACTGAACTCGAACACTGAGCTACACTCACTGAACCAGAACACTGAGCTACACTCACTGAACCAGAACACTGAGCTACACTCACTGAACCAGAACACTGAGCTACACTCACTGAACCAGAACACTGAGCTATACTCACTGAACCAGAACACTGAGCTACACTCACTGAACTAGAACAATGAGATACACTCACTGAACAAGACCACTGAGTTACACTCACTGAACAAGAACACTGAGTTACACTCATTGAACCAGAGCAATGAGCTACACTCAATGAACAAGACCACTGAGTTACACTCATTGAAACAGAAAAATGTGCTACACTCATTGAACAAGACCACTGAGCTACAGTCATTGAACAAGAATACTGAGCTACACTCACTGAACCAGAACACTGAGCTACACTCACTGAACCAGAACAATGAGCTACACTCACTGAACTTGACCACTGAGCTACACTCATTGAAAGAGACCACTGAGTTACACTCATTGAACCAGAACAATGAGCTACACTCACTGAACTTGACCACTGAGTTACACTCACTGAAGTCGAACACTGAGCTATACTCAATGAACAGGAACACTGAGCGACACTCACTGAACCAGAACACTGAGCTACACTCACTGAACAAGACCACCAAGCTACACTCACTGAACCAGATCACTGAGTTATACTCAATGAACAAGACAACAGAGCATCACTCACTGAAACAGATCACAAAGTTACACTCACTGAAAGAGATCACTGAGTTACACTCACTGAACAAAACCACTGAGCTACACTCAATGAACAAGACCACTAAGTTACACTCATTGAACAAGAACACTGAGCTACACTCACTAAACCAGAACACTGAGCTAAACTCACTGTACCAGAACAATGAGCTACACTCACTAAACTTGACCACTGAGATACACTCACTGAACGAGAACACTGAGTTACACTCACTGAACAAGACCACTGAGTTACACTCACTGAAGAAGAACACTGAGTTACACTCACTGAACTCGAACACTGAGCTACACTCACTGAACCAGAACACTGAGCTACACTCACTAAACCAGAACACTGAGCTAAACTCACTGTACCAGAACAATGAGCTACACTCACTGAACTTGACCACTGAGATACACTCACTGAACTAGAACACTGAGCTACACTCACTGAACAAAAACACTGAGCTACACTCACTGAAGAAGAACACTGAGTTACACTCACTGAACTCGAACACTGAGCTACACTCACTGAACCAGAACACTGAGCTACACTCATTGAACCAGAACAATGAGCTACACTCACTGAACAAGACCACTGAGCTTCACTCATTGAACCAGAACACTGAGCTACACTCACTGAACTAGAACTATGAGATACACTCACTGAACAAGAACACTGAGTTACACTCAATGAACAAGACCACTGAGTTACACTCATTGAACCAGAACAATGAGCTACACTCACTGAACAAGACCACTGAGCTTCACTCATTGAACCACAACAATGAGCTACACTCACTGAACAAGACCACTGAGTTACACTCATTGAACAAGAACACTGAGCTACACTCACTAAACCAGAACAATGAGCTACACTCACTGAACGTGCCCACTGAGCTACACTCAATGAACAAGACCACTGAGTTACACTCATTGAACCAGAACAATGAGCTACACTCACTGAACTTGACCACTGAGTTACACTCACTGAACTCGAACACTGAGCTACACTCAATGAACAAGACCACTGAGTTACACTCATTGAACCAGAACAATGAGCTACACTCACTGAACAAGACCACTGAGCTTCACTCATTGAACCAGAACAATGAGCTACACTCACTGAACAAGACCACTGAGTTACACTCATTGAACAAGACCACTGAGCTACACTCACTGAACCAGATCACTGAGTTACACTCAATGAACAAGACAACAGAGCATCACTCACTGAACAAGACCACTGAGTTACACTCACTGAACAAGATCACTGATTACACTCACTGAAAGAGATCACTGAATTACACTCATTGAAAAAGAACACTGAGCTACACTCAGTAAACCAGCACACTGAGCTACACTCACTGAACCAGAACAATGAGCTACACTCACTGAAACTTGACCACTGAGTTACACTCACTGAACAAGACCACTGAGTTACACTCATTGAACAAGACCACTGAGTTACACTCATTGAACAAGACCACTGAGTTACACTCATTGAACCAGAACAATGAGCTACACTCACTGAACTTGACCACTGAGTTACACTCACTGAACTCGAACACTGAGCTACACTCAATGAACAAGGACACTGAGCGACACTCACTGAATAAGAACACTGAGCTACACTCACTGAACAAGACCACCAAGCTACACTCACTGAACCAGATCACTGAGTTATACTCAATGAACAAGACAACAGAGCATAACTCACTGAAACAGATCACAAAGTTAAACTCACTGAAAGAGATCACTGAGTTACACTCACTGAACAAGACCACTGAGCTTCACTCATTGAACCAGAACACTGAGCTACACTCACTGAACTAGAACTATGAGATACACTCACTGAACAAGAACACTGAGTTACACTCAATGAACAAGACCACTGAGTTACACTCATTGAACCAGAACAATGAGCTACACTCACTGAACAAGACCACTGAGCTTCACTCATTGAACCAGAACACTGAGCTACACTCATTGAACCAGAACAATGAGCTACACTCACTGAACAAGACCACTGAGCTTCACTCATTGAACCAGAACACTGAGCTACACTCACTGAACTAGAACTATGAGATACACTCACTGAACAAGAACACTGAGTTACACTCAATGAACAAGACCACTGAGTTACACTCATTGAACCAGAACAATGAGCTACACTCACTGAACAAGACCACTGAGCTTCACTCATTGACCACAACAATGAGCTAACACTCACTGAACAAGACCACTGAGTTACACTCATTGAACAAGAACACTGAGCTACACTCACTAAACCAGAACAATGAGCTACACTCACTGAACGTGCCCACTGAGCTACACTCAATGAACAAGACCACTGAGTTACACTCATTGAACCAGAACAATGAGCTACACTCACTGAACTTGACCACTGAGTTACACTCACTGAACTCGAACACTGAGCTACACTCAATGAACAAGACCACTGAGTTACACTCATTGAACCAGAACAATGAGCTACACTCACTGAACAAGACCACTGAGCTTCACTCATTGAACCAGAACAATGAGCTTACACTCACTGAACAAGACCACTGAGTTACACTCCATTGACAAGAACCACTGAGCTACACTCACTGAACCAGATCACTGAGTTACACTCAATGAACAAGACAACAGAGCATCACTCACTGAACAAGACCACTGAGTTACCTCACTGAACAAGATCACTGATTACACTCACTGAAAGAGATCACTGAATTACACTCATTGAAAAAGAACACTGAGCTACACTCAGTAAACCAGCACACTGAGCTACACTCACTGACCAGAACAATGAGCTACACTCACTGAACTTGACCACTGAGTTACACTCACTGAACAAGACCACTGAGTTACACTCATTGAACAAGACCACTGAGTTACACTCATTGAACAAGACCACTGAGTTACACTCATTGAACCAGAACAATGAGCTACACTCACTGAACTTGACCACTGAGTTACACTCACTGAACTCGAACACTGAGCTACACTCAATGAACAAGGACACTGAGCGACACTCACTGAATAAGAACACTGAGCTACACTCACTGAACAAGACTACCAAGCTACACTCACTGAACCAGATCACTGAGTTATACTCAATGAACAAGACAACAGAGCATAACTCACTGAAACAGATCACAAAGTTAAACTCACTGAAAGAGATCACTGAGTTACACTCACTGAACAAGACCACTGAGCTACACTCAATGAACAAGACCACTGAGTTACACTCATTGAACAAGAACACTGAGCTACACTCACTGAACCAGAACAATGAGCTACACTCACTGAACTTGACGCACTGAGATACACTCACTGAACTAGAACACTAAAGTTACACTCACTGAACAAGAACACTGAGTTACACTCACTGAACCCGAACACTGAGCTACACTCACTGAACCCAGAACACTGAGCTACACTCACTGAAACCAGAACACTGAGCTAAACTCACTGAACAAGAACACTGAGGCTACACTCACTGACCAGAACACTGAGCTACACTCACTGAACTAGAACAATGAGCTACACTCACTGAACAAGACCGACTGAGTTATACTCACTGAACAAGACACTGAGTTACCTCAATGAACAAGACCACTAAGTTACACTCATTGAACAAGAACAATGAGCTACACTCACTGAACTTGACCACTGAGTTCCACTCACTGAACCACAACACTGAGCTACACTCACTGAACCAGAACAATGAGCTACACTCACTGAACTTGACCACTGAGATACCTCACTAAACTAGAACACTGAGCTACTCTCACTGAACAAGAACACTGAGTTACACTCACTGAACTCGAACACTGAGCTACACTCACTGAACCAGAACACTGAGCTACACTCACTGAACCAGAACACTGAGCTACACTCACTGAACTAGAACACTGAGCAACACTCACTGAACAAGAACACTGAGCTACACTCACTGAACTAGAATAATGAGCTACACTCACTGAACAAGACAATTGAGTTACACTCACTGAACAAGAACACTGAGTTACACTCAATGAACAAGACCACTGGGTTACACTCATTTAACCAGAACAATGAGCTAACACTCACTGAACAAGACCACTGAGTTACACTCACTGAACAAGAACACTGAGCTACACTCACTGAACCAGAACACTGAGCTACACTCACTGTACCAGAACACTGAGCTACACTCACTGACCAGAACACTGAGCTACACTCACTGACAAGAACACTGAGCTACACTCACTGAACCAGAACACTGAGCTACACTCACTGAACTAGAACAATGAGATACACTCACTGAACAAGACCACTGAGTTACACTCACTGAACAAGAACACTGAGTTACACTCAATGAACAAGACCACTGAGTTACACTCATTGAACCAGAACAATGAGCTACACTCACTGAACAAGACCACTGAGCTTCACTCATTGAACCAGAACAATGAGCTACACTCACTGAACAAGACCACTGAGTTACACTCATTGAACAAGACCACTGAGCTACACTAACTGAACCAGATCACTGAGTTACACTCACTGAAAGAGATCACTGAGTTACACTCACTGAACCAGAACACTGAGCTACACTCACTGAACCAGAACACTGAGCTACACTCACTGAACTAGAACACTGTGCTACACTCACTGAACAAGACCACTGAGTTACCACTCACTGAACAAGAACACTGAGCTACACTCAATGAATCAGATCAACTGAGTTACACTCAATGAACCAGATCACTGAGTTACACTCAATGAACAGGACAACGGAGCATCACACACTGAACAAGACCACTGAGTTAAACTCACTGAACAAGACCACTGAGTTATACTCACTGAACGAGATCAAAAAGTTACACTCACTGAAAGAGATCACTGAGTTACACTCACTGAACAAGACCACTGAGTTACTCATTGAACGAGAACACTGAGCTACACTCACTGAACTTAACCACTGAGTTAAACTCACTGAACTCGAACACTGAGCTACACTCAATGAACAAGACCACTGAGTTACACTCATTGAACCAGAACAATGAGCTACACTCACTGAACTCGAACACTGAGCTACACTCAATGAACAAGACCACTGAGTTACACTCATTGAACCAGAACAATGAGCTACACTCACTGAACAAGACCACTGAGCTACACTCATTGAACAAGAACACTGAGCTACACTCACTAAACCAGAACAATGAGCTACACTCACTGAACCAGAACAATAAGCTACACTCACTGAACTTGAACCACTGAGTTACACTCAATGAACCAGAACAATGAGCTACACTCACTGAACTTGACCACTGAGTTAAACTCACTGAACTCGAACACTGAGCTACACTCACTGAACCAGAACATTGAGCTACACTCACTGAACAAGACCACTGAGTTACACTCACTGAACAAGAACACTGAGCTACACTCAATGAACCAGATCACTGAGTTACACTCAATGAACAAGTCAACGAAGCATCACACACTTAACAAGACCACTGAGTTATACTCACTGAACCAGATCACAAAGTTACACTCACTGAAAGAGATCACTGAGTTACACTCACTGAACAAGACCACTGAGCTACACTCAATGAACAAGACCACTGAGTTACACTCATTGAACCAGAACAATGAGCTATACTCACTGAACTTGACCACTGAGTTACACTCACTGAACTCGAACACTGAGCTACACTCAATGATCAAGACCACTGAGTTACACTCATTGAACAAGAACAATGAGCTACACTCACTGTACAAGACCACTGAGCTTCACTCATTGAACAAGAACAATGAGCTACACTCACTGAACCAGAACACTGAGCTACACTCACTGAAAAAAAACACTGAGCTACACTCACTGAACCAGATCACTGAGCTACCCTCACTGAACAAGACCACTGAGTTACACTCACTGAACAAGACCACTGAGCTACACTCAATGAACAAAACCACTGAGCTACACTCACTGAACCAGATCACTGAGCTACCCTCACTGAACAAGACCACTGAGTTACACTCACTGAACAAGACCACTGAGTTACACTCATTGAACCAGAACAATAAGCTACACTCACTGAACTTGACCACTGAGTTACACTCACTGAACTCGAACACTGAGCTACACTCAATGAACAAGACAACTGAGTTACACTCATTGAACCAGAACAATGAGCTACACTCACTAAACAAGACCACTGAGCTTCACTCATTGAACCAGAACAATGAGCTACACTCACTGAACAAGACCACTGAGTTACACTCATTGAACAAGACCACTGAGCTACACTCACTGAACCAGATCACTGAGTTACACTCAATGAACAAGACAACCGAGCAACACTCACTGAACAAGACCACTGAGTTACACTCACTGAACAAGACCCCTGAGTTACACTCACTGAACCAGATAACAAAGTTACACTCACTGAAAGAGATCACTGAGTTACACTCACTGAACAAGACCACTGAGCTACACTCATTGAACAAGAACACTGAGCTACACTCACTAAACCATAACACTGAGCTACACTCACTGAACCAGAACAATAAGCTACACTCACTGAACTTGACCACTGAGATACACTCACTGAACTAGAACACTGAGCTACACTCACTGAACTCGAACATTGAGTTACACTCACTGAACTCGAACACTAAGCTACACTCACTGAACCAGAACACTGAGCTACACTCACTGACCAGAACACTGAGCTACACTCACTGAACCAGAACACTGAGCTACACTCACTGAACAAGAACACTGAGCTACACTCACTGAACCAGAACACTGAGCTACACTCACTGAACAGAACACTGAGCTACACTCACTGAACCAGAACACTGAGCTACACTCACTGAACTAGAACACTGAGTTACACTCACTGAACAAGACCACTGAGTTACACTCACTGAACCAGATCACAAAGTTACACTCACTGAAAGAGATCACTGAGTTACACTCACTGAACAAGACCACTGAGCTACACTCACTGAACAAGACCACTGAGTTACACTCACTTGAGACTGAACACTGAGCTACACTCACTGAGACTCACTGAGCACTGAGCTACACTCACACTGAGACACATGAACAAGAACACTGAGCTACACTCACTGAACAGAACACTGAGCTACACTCACTGAACAAACACGAGCTACACTCACTGAACAGCACACACTCACTTGAACACTCACTCAGAACACTGAGTTACACTCACTGAACTTGACCACTGAGCTACACTCATGAACAAGACCACTGAGTTACACTCATTGACAGAACAATGAGCTACACTCACTGACTTGACCACTGAGTTACACTCACTAAAGTCGAACACTGAGCTATACTCAATGACAGGAACACTGAGCGACACTCACTGAACCAGAACACTGAGCTACACTCACTGAACAAGACCACCAAGCTACACTCACTGAACCAGATCACTGAGTTATACTCAATGAACAAGACAACAGAGCATCACTCACTGAAACGATCACAAAGTTACACTCCACTGAAAGAGATCACTGAGTTACACTCACTGACAAAACCACTGAGCTACACTCAATGAACAAGACCACTGAGTTTACACTCATTGAACAAGAACACTGAGCTACACTCACTAAACCAGAACACTGCAGCTAAACTCACTGTACCAGAACAATGAGCTACACTCACTGAACTTGACCACTAAGATACACTCACTGAACTAGAACACTGAGCTACACTCACTGAACAAACACTGAGTACACTCACTGAAGAAGAACACTGAGTTACACTCATTGAACAAGAACAATGAGCTACACTCACTGAACCAGACCACTGAGCTACACTCACTGAACCAGAACACTGAGCTACACTCACTGAACCAGAACAATGAGCTACACTCACTGAACTAGACCACTGAGATACACTCACTGAACTAGAACACTGAGCTACACTCACTGAACAAGAACACTGAGTTACACTCACTGAACAAGAACACTGAGCTACACTCACTGAACCAGAACACTGAGCTACACTCACTGAACCAGAACACTACACTCACTGAACTAGAACACTGAGCTACACTCACTGAACAAGAACACTGAGCTACACTCACTGAACTAGAACACTGAGCTACACTCACTGAACAAGACAATGATTACACTCACTGAACAAGACCACTGAGTTACACTCAATGAACAAGACCACTGAGTTACACTCACTGAACCAGAACAATGAGCTACACTCACTGAACAAGACCACTGAGTTACACTCACTCACTGAGCTACACTCACTGAACCAGAACACTGAGCTACACTCACTGACACTGAGTTACACTCACTGAACCAGAACACTGAGCTACACTCACTGAACAAGAACACTGAGCTACACTCACTGAACCAGAACACTGAGCTACACTCACTGAACTACACTCACTGAACAAGACCACTGAGTTACACTCACTGAACAAGAACACTGAGTTACACTCACTGAACAAGACCACTGAGTTACACTCACTGAACGAGAACACTGAGTTACACTCACTGAACAAGACCACTGAGCTACACTCACTGAACAAGAACACTGAGCTACACTCACTGAACAAGACCACTGAGTTACACTCACTGAACAAGACCACTGAGCTACACTCACTGAACCAGAACACTGAGCTACACTCACTGAACAGAGACCACTGAGTTACACTCACTGAACCAGAACACTGAGCTACACTCACTGAACAAGACCACTGAGCTACACTCACTGAACAAGAACACTGAGCTACACTCACTGAACAAGACACTGAGTTACACTCACTGAACAAGAACACTGAGCTACACTCAATGAATCAGATCACTGAGCTACACTCAATGAACCAGATCACTGAGTTACACTCAATGAACAAGACAACGGAGCATCACACACTGAACAAGACCACTGAGTTACACTCACTGAACAAGACCACTGAGTTATACTCACTGAACGAGATCAAAAAGTTACACTCACTGAAAGAGATCACTGAGTTACACTCAATGAACAAGACCACTGAGTTACACTCATTGAACAAGAACAATGAGCTACACTCACTGAACAAGACCACTGAGTTACACTCACTGAACAAGAACACTGAGCTACACTCAATGAACAAGACCACTGAGTTACACTCATTGAACAAGAACAATGAGCTACACTCACTGAACTTGACCACTGAGTTACACTCACTGAACCAGAACACTGAGCTACACTCACTGAACAAGAACACTGAGCTACACTCACTGAACAAGACCACTGAGATACACTCACTGAACCAGAACACTGAGCTACACTCACTGAACAAGAACACTGAGTTACACTCACTGAACAAGAACACTGAGCTACACTCACTGAACCAGAACACTGAGCTACACTCACTGAACCAGAACACTGAGCTACACTCACTGAACTAGAACACTGAGCTACACTCACTGAACAAGAACACTGAGACTGAACTAGAATAATGAGCTACACTCACTGAACAAGACCACTGAGTTACACTCACTGAACTAGAACACTGAGTTACACTCAATGAACAAGACCACTGAGTTACACTCATTGAACCAGAACAATGAGCTACACTCACTGAACAAGACCACTGAGCTACACTCACTGAACCAGAACACTGAGCTACACTCACTGAACCAGAACACTGAGCTACACTCACTGAACCAGAACACTGAGCTACACTCACTGAACAAGAACACTGAGCTACACTCACTGACCAGAACACTGAGCTACACTCACTGAACAAGAACAATGAGTTACACTCACTGAACAAGACCACTGAGTACACTCACTGAACAAGAACACTGAGTTACACTCAATGAACAAGACCACTGAGTTACACTCACTGAACCAGAACAATGAGCTACACTCACTGAACAAGACCACTGAGCTTCACTCATTGAACCAGAACAATGAGCTACACTCACTGAACAAGACCACTGAGTTACACTCATTGAACAAGACCACTGAGCTACACTCACTGAACCAGATCACTGAGTTACACTCACTGAACGAGAACACTGAGCTACACTCACTGAACCAGAACACTGAGCTACACTCACTGAACCAGAACACTGAGCTACACTCACTGAACTAGAACACTGAGCTACACTCACTGAACAAGACCACTGAGTTACACTCACTGAACAAGAACACTGAGCTACACTCAATGAACCAGATCACTGAGTTACACTCACTGAACCAGATCACTGAGCTACACTCAATGAACAGGACAACGGAGCATCACACACTGAACAAGACCACTGAGTTACACTCACTGAACAAGACCACTGAGTTACACTCACTGAACGAGATCAATGAGTTACACTCACTGAAAGAGAATCACTGAGTTACACTCACTGAACAAGACCACTGAGTTACACTCACTGAACCAGAACACTGAGCTACACTCACTGAACTAAACCACTGAGTTACACTCACTGAACAAGAACACTGAGCTACACTCACTGAACAAGACCACTGAGTTACACTCACTGAACAAGAACACTGAGCTACACTCACTGAACACGAACACTGAGCTACACTCACTGAACAAGACCACTGAGTTACACTCATTGAACCAGAACAATGAGCTACACTCACTGAACAAGACCACTGAGCTACACTCACTGAACAAGAACACTGAGCTACACTCACTGAACCAGAACACTGAGCTACACTCACTGAACAAGAACACTGAGCTACACTCACTGAACAAGACCACTGAGTTACACTCAATGAACCAGAACAATGAGCTACACTCACTGAACTTGACCACTGAGTTACACTCACTGAACTCGAACACTGAGCTACACTCACTGAACCAGAACACTGAGCTACACTCACTGAACAAGACCACTGAGTTACACTCACTGAACAAGACCACTGAGCTACACTCAATGAACCAGATCACTGAGTTACACTCAATGAACAAGACAACGGAGCATCACACACTGAACAAGACCACTGAGTTACACTCACTGAACCAGATCACAAAGTTACACTCACTGAAAGAGATCACTGAGTTACACTCACTGAACAAGACCACTGAGCTACACTCAATGAACAAGACCACTGAGTTACACTCATTGAACCAGAACAATGAGCTACACTCACTGAACTTGACCACTGAGTTACACTCACTGAACTCGAACACTGAGCTACACTCAATGAACAAGACCACTGAGTTACACTCATTGAACAAGAACAATGAGCTACACTCACTGAACAAGACCACTGAGCTACACTCATTGAACAAGAACAATGAGCTGCACTCACTGAACCAGAACACTGAGCTACACTCACTGAAAAAAAACACTGAGCTACACTCACTGAACCAGATCACTGAGCTACACTTAATGAACCAGATCACTGAGTTAAACTCAATGAACAAGACAATGGAGCATCACACACTGAACAAGACAACTGAGTTATACTCACTGAACCAGATAACAAAGTTACACTCACTGAAAGAGATCACTGAGTTACACTCACTGAACAAGACCACTGAGCTACACTCAAATAAACAAGACCACTGAGTTACACTCATTGAACAAGAACAATGAGCTACACTCACTGAACTTGACCACTGAGTTACACTCACTGAACTCGAACACTGAGCTTCACTCAATGAACAAGACCACTGAGTTACACTCATTGAACCAGAACAATGAGCTACACTCACTGAACAAGACCACTGAGCCTTCACTCATTGAACCAGAACAATGAGCTACACTCACTGAACAAGACCACTGAGTTACACTCATTGAACAAGACCACTGAGCTACACTCACTGAACCAGATCACTGAGTTACACTCAATGAACAAGACAACCGAGCATCACTCACTGAACAAGACCACTGAGTTACACTCACTGAACAAGACCCCTGAGTTACACTCACTGAACCAGATAACAAAGTTACACTCACTGAAAGAGATCACTGAGTTACACTCACTGTACAAGACCACTGAGCTACACTCATTGAACAAGAACACTGAGCTACACTCACTAAACCATAACACTGAGCTACACTCACTGAACCAGAACAATAAGCTACACTCACTGAACATGACCACTGAGATACACTCACTGAACTAGAACACTGAGTTACACTCACTGAACTCGAACATTGAGTTACACTCACTGAACTCGAACACTGAGCTACACTCACTGAACCAGAACACTGAGCTACACTCACTGAACCAGAACACTGAGCTACACTCACTGAACAAGAACACTGAGCTACACTCACTGAACCAGAACACTGAGCTACACTCACTGAACCAGAACACTGAGCTACACTCACTGAACCAGAACACTGAGCTACACTCACTGAACTAGAACACTGAGTTACACTCACTGAACAAGACCACTGAGTTACACTCACTGAACCAGATCACAAAGTTACACTCACTGAAAGAGATCACTGAGTGACACTCACTGAACAAGACCACTGAGATACACTCAATGAACAAGACCACTGAGATAAACTCACTGGACTCGAACACTGAGCTACACTCAATGAACAAGACCACTGAGTTACACTCATTGAAACAGAAAAATGTGCTACACTCACTGAACAAGACCACTGAGCTACACTCATTGAACAAGAACACTGAGCTACACTCACTGAACCAGAACACTGAGCTACACTCACTGAACCAGAACAATGAGCTACACTCACTGAACTTGACCACTGAGCTACACTCATTGAAAGAGACCACTGAGTTACACTCATTGAACCAGAACAATGAGCTACACTCACTGAACTTGACCACTGAGTTACACTCACTGAAGTCGAACACTGAGCTATACTCAATGAACAGGAACACTGAGCGACACTCACTGAACCAGAACACTGAACTACACTCACTGAACAAGACCACCAAGCTACACTCACTGAACCAGATCACTGAGTTATACTCAATGAACAAGACAACAGAGCATCACTCACTGAAAACGATCACAAAGTTACACTCACTGAAAGAGATCACTGAGTTACACTCACTGAACAAAACCACTGAGCTACACTCAATGAACAAGACCACTGAGTTACACTCATTGAACAAGAACACTGAGCTACACTCACTAAACCAGAACACTGAGCTAAACTCACTGTACCAGAACAATGAGCTAAACTCACTGAACTTGACCACTGAGATACACTCACTGAACTAGAACACTGAGCTACACTCACTGAACAAAAACACTGAGCTACACTCACTGAAGAAGAACACTGAGTTACACTCACTGAACTCGAACACTGAGCTACACTCACTGAACCAGAACACTGAGCTACACTAATTAAACCAGAACAATGAGCTACACTCACTGAACAAGACCACTGAGCTTCACTCATTGAACCAGAACAATGAGCTACACTCACTGAACTAGAACAATGAGATACACTCACTGAACAAGAACACTGAGATACACTCAATGAACAAGACCGCTGAGTTACACTCATAGAACCAGAACAATGAGCTACACTCACTGAACAAGACCACTGAGCTTCACTCATTGAACCACAACAATGAGCTACACTCACTGAACAAGACCACTGAGTTACACTCATTGAACAAGAACACTGAGCTACACTCACTAAACCAGAACAATGAGCTACACTCACTGAACGTGCCCACTGGGCTACACTCAATGAACAAGACCACTGAGTTACACTCATTGAACCAGAACAATGAGCTACATTCACTGAACTTGACCACTGAGTTACACTCACTGAACTCGAACACTGAGCTACACTCAATGAACTCGAACACTGAGCTACACTCAATGAACAAGACCACTGAGTTACACTCATTGAACCAGAACAATGAGCTACACTCACTGAACAAGACCACTGAGCTTCACTCATTGAACCAGAACAATGAGCTACACTCACTGAACAAGACCACTGAGTTACACTCATTGAACAAGACCACTGAGCTACACTCACTGAACCAGATCACTGAGTTACACTCAATGAACAAGACAACAGAGCATCACTCACTGAACAAGATCACTGATTACACTCACTGAAAGAGATCACTGAGTTACACTCATTGAAAAAGAACACTGAGCTGCACTCACTAAACCAGCACACTGAGCTACACTCACTGAACCAGAACAATGAGCTACACTCACTGAACTTGACCACTGAGTTACACTCACTGAACAAGACCACTGAGTTACACTCATTGAACAAGACCACTGAGTTACACTCATTGAACAAGACCACTGAGTTACACTCATTGAACAAGACCACTGAGTTACACTCATTGAACAAGACCACTGAGTTACACTCATTGAACAAGACCACAGAGTTACACTCATTGAACCAGAACAATGAGCTACACTCACTGAACTTGACCACTGAGTTACACTCCCTGAACTCGAACACTGAGCTACACTCAATGAACAAGAACACTGAGCGACACTCACTGAATAAGAACACTGAGCTACACTCACTGAACAAGACATCCAAGCTACACTCACTGAACCAGATCACTGAGTTATTCTTAATGAACAAGACCACTGAGTTATACTCACTGAACCAGATCACAAAGTTACACTCACTGAAAGAGATCACTGAGTTACACTCACTGAACAAGACCACTGAGCTACACTCAATGAACAAGACCACTGAGTTACACTCATTGAACCAGAACAATGAGCTATACTCACTGAACTTGACCACTGAGTTACACTCACTGAACTCGAACACTGAGCTACACTCAATGAACAAGACCACTGAGTTACACTCATTGAACAAGAACAATGAGCTACACTCACTGAACAAGACCACTGAGCTTCACTCATTGAACAAGAACAATGAGCTGCACTCACTGAACCAGAACACTGAGCTACACTCACTGAAAAAAAACACTGAGCTACACTCACTGAACCAGATCACTGAGCTACACTTAATGAACCAGATCACTGAGTTAAACTCAATGAACAAGACAACGGAGCATCACACACTGAACAAGACAACTGAGTTATACTCACTGAACCAGATAACAAAGTTACACTCACTGAAAGACATCACTGAGTTACACTCACTGAACAAGACCACTGAGCTACACTCAATGAACAAGACCACTGAGTTACACTCATTGAACAAGAACAATGAGCTACACTCACTGAACTTGACCACTGAGTTACACTCACTGAACTCGAACACTGAGCTTCACTCAATGAACAAGACCACTGAGTTACACTCATTGAACCAGAACAATGAGCTACACTCACTGAACAAGACCACTGAGCTTCACTCATTGAACCAGAACAATGAGCTACACTCACTGAACAAGACCACTGAGTTACACTCATTGAACAAGACCACTGAGCTACACTCACTGAACCAGATCACTGAGTTACACTCAATGAACAAGACAACCGAGCATCACTCACTGAACAAGACCACTGAGTTACACTCACTGAACAAGACCCCTGAGTTACACTCACTGAACCAGATAACAAAGTTACACTCACTGAAAGAGATCACTGAGTTACACTCACTGTACAAGACCACTGAGCTACACTCATTGAACAAGAACACTGAGCTACACTCACTAAACCATAACACTGAGCTACACTCACTGAACCAGAACAATAAGCTACACTCACTGAACATGACCACTGAGATACACTCACTGAACTAGAACACTGAGTTACACTCACTGAACTCGAACATTGAGTTACACTCACTGAACTCGAACACTGAGCTACACTCACTGAACCAGAACACTGAGCTACACTCACTGAACAAGAACACTGAGCTACACTCACTGAACCAGAACACTGAGCTACACTCACTGAACCAGAACACTGAGCTACACTCACTGAACCAGAACACTGAGCTACACTCACTGAACTAGAACACTGAGTTACACTCACTGAACAAGACCACTGAGTTACACTCACTGAACCAGATCACAAAGTTACACTCACTGAAAGAGATCACTGAGTGACACTCACTGAACAAGACCACTGAGATACACTCAATGAACAAGACCACTGAGATAAACTCACTGGACTCGAACACTGAGCTACACTCAATGAACAAGACCACTGAGTTACACTCATTGAAACAGAAAAATGTGCTACACTCACTGAACAAGACCACTGAGCTACACTCATTGAACAAGAACACTGAGCTACACTCACTGAACCAGAACACTGAGCTACACTCACTGAACCAGAACAATGAGCTACACTCACTGAACTTGACCACTGAGCTACACTCATTGAAAGAGACCACTGAGTTACACTCATTGAACCAGAACAATGAGCTACACTCACTGAACTTGACCACTGAGTTACACTCACTGAAGTCGAACACTGAGCTATACTCAATGAACAGGAACACTGAGCGACACTCACTGAACCAGAACACTGAACTACACTCACTGAACAAGACCACCAAGCTACACTCACTGAACCAGATCACTGAGTTATACTCAATGAACAAGACAACAGAGCATCACTCACTGAAAACGATCACAAAGTTACACTCACTGAAAGAGATCACTGAGTTACACTCACTGAACAAAACCACTGAGCTACACTCAATGAACAAGACCACTGAGTTACACTCATTGAACAAGAACACTGAGCTACACTCACTGAACAAGACATCCAAGCTACACTCACTGAACCAGATCACTGAGTTATTCTTAATGAACAAGACAACAGAGCATAACTCACTGAAACAGATCACAAAGTTAAACTCACTGAAAGAGATCACTGAGTTACACTCACTGAACAAGACCACTGAGCTACACTCAATGAACAAGACCACTGAGTTACACTCATTGAACAAGTCAACGGAGCATCACACACTTAACAAGACCACTGAGTTATACTCACTGAACCAGATCACAAAGTTACACTCACTGAAAGAGATCACTGAGTTACACTCACTGAACAAGACCACTGAGCTACACTCAATGAACAAGACCACTGAGTTACACACATTGAACCAGAACAATGAGCTATACTCACTGAACTTGACCACTGAGTTACACTCACTGAACTCGAACACTGAGCTACACTCAATGAACAAGACCACTGAGTTACACTCATTGAACAAGAACAATGAGCTACACTCACTGAACAAGACCACTGAGCTTCACTCATTGAACAAGAACAATGAGCTGCACTCACTGAACCAGAACACTGAGCTACACTCACTGAAAAAAAACACTGAGCTACACTCACTGAACCAGATCACTGAGCTACACTTAATGAACCAGATCACTGAGTTAAACTCAATGAACAAGACAATGGAGCATCACACACTGAACAAGACAACTGAGTTATACTCACTGAACCAGATAACAAAGTTACACTCACTGAAAGAGATCACTGAGTTACACTCACTGAACAAGACCACTGAGCTACACTCAATGAACAAGACCACTGAGTTACACTCATTGAACAAGAACAATGAGCTACACTCACTGAACTTGACCACTGAGTTACACTCACTGAACTCGAACACTGAGCTTCACTCAATGAACAAGACCACTGAGTTACACTCATTGAACCAGAACAATGAGCTACACTCACTGAACAAGACCACTGAGCTTCACTCATTGAACCAGAACAATGAGCTACACTCACTGAACAAGACCACTGAGTTACACTCATTGAACAAGACCACTGAGCTACACTCACTGAACCAGATCACTGAGTTACACTCAATGAACAAGACAACCGAGCATCACTCACTGAACAAGACCACTGAGTTACACTCACTGAACAAGACCCCTGAGTTACACTCACTGAACCAGATAACAAAGTTACACTCACTGAAAGAGATCACTGAGTTACACTCACTGTACAAGACCACTGAGCTACACTCATTGAACAAGAACACTGAGCTACACTCACTAAACCATAACACTGAGCTACACTCACTGAACCAGAACAATAAGCTACACTCACTGAACATGACCACTGAGATACACTCACTGAACTAGAACACTGAGTTACACTCACTGAACTCGAACATTGAGTTACACTCACTGAACTCGAACACTGAGCTACACTCACTGAACCAGAACACTGAGCTACACTCACTGAACCAGAACACTGAGCTACACTCACTGAACAAGAACACTGAGCTACACTCACTGAACCAGAACACTGAGCTACACTCACTGAACCAGAACACTGAGCTACACTCACTGAACCAGAACACTGAGCTACACTCACTGAACTAGAACACTGAGTTACACTCACTGAACAAGACCACTGAGTTACACTCACTGAACCAGATCACAAAGTTACACTCACTGAAAGAGATCACTGAGTGACACTCACTGAACAAGACCACTGAGATACACTCAATGAACAAGACCACTGAGATAAACTCACTGGACTCGAACACTGAGCTACACTCAATGAACAAGACCACTGAGTTACACTCATTGAAACAGAAAAATGTGCTACACTCACTGAACAAGACCACTGAGCTACACTCATTGAACAAGAACACTGAGCTACACTCACTGAACCAGAACACTGAGCTACACTCACTGAACCAGAACAATGAGCTACACTCACTGAACTTGACCACTGAGCTACACTCATTGAAAGAGACCACTGAGTTACACTCATTGAACCAGAACAATGAGCTACACTCACTGAACTTGACCACTGAGTTACACTCACTGAAGTCGAACACTGAGCTATACTCAATGAACAGGAACACTGAGCGACACTCACTGAACCAGAACACTGAACTACACTCACTGAACAAGACCACCAAGCTACACTCACTGAACCAGATCACTGAGTTATACTCAATGAACAAGACAACAGAGCATCACTCACTGAAAACGATCACAAAGTTACACTCACTGAAAGAGATCACTGAGTTACACTCACTGAACAAAACCACTGAGCTACACTCAATGAACAAGACCACTGAGTTACACTCATTGAACAAGAACACTGAGCTACACTCACTAAACCAGAACACTGAGCTAAACTCACTGTACCAGAACAATGAGCTAAACTCACTGAACTTGACCACTGAGATACACTCACTGAACTAGAACACTGAGCTACACTCACTGAACAAAAACACTGAGCTACACTCACTGAAGAAGAACACTGAGTTACACTCACTGAACTCGAACACTGAGCTACACTCACTGAACCAGAACACTGAGCTACACTAATTAAACCAGAACAATGAGCTACACTCACTGAACAAGACCACTGAGCTTCACTCATTGAACCAGAACAATGAGCTACACTCACTGAACTAGAACAATGAGATACACTCACTGAACAAGAACACTGAGTTACACTCAATGAACAAGACCGCTGAGTTACACTCATAGAACCAGAACAATGAGCTACACTCACTGAACAAGACCACTGAGCTTCACTCATTGAACCACAACAATGAGCTACACTCACTGAACAAGACCACTGAGTTACACTCATTGAACAAGAACACTGAGCTACACTCACTAAACCAGAACAATGAGCTACACTCACTGAACGTGCCCACTGGGCTACACTCAATGAACAAGACCACTGAGTTACACTCATTGAACCAGAACAATGAGCTACATTCACTGAACTTGACCACTGAGTTACACTCACTGAACTCGAACACTGAGCTACACTCAATGAACTCGAACACTGAGCTACACTCAATGAACAAGACCACTGAGTTACACTCATTGAACCAGAACAATGAGCTACACTCACTGAACAAGACCACTGAGCTTCACTCATTGAACCAGAACAATGAGCTACACTCACTGAACAAGACCACTGAGTTACACTCATTGAACAAGACCACTGAGCTACACTCACTGAACCAGATCACTGAGTTACACTCAATGAACAAGACAACAGAGCATCACTCACTGAACAAGATCACTGATTACACTCACTGAAAGAGATCACTGAGTTACACTCATTGAAAAAGAACACTGAGCTGCACTCACTAAACCAGCACACTGAGCTACACTCACTGAACCAGAACAATGAGCTACACTCACTGAACTTGACCACTGAGTTACACTCACTGAACAAGACCACTGAGTTACACTCATTGAACAAGACCACTGAGTTACACTCATTGAACAAGACCACTGAGTTACACTCATTGAACAAGACCACTGAGTTACACTCATTGAACAAGACCACTGAGTTACACTCATTGAACAAGACCACAGAGTTACACTCATTGAACCAGAACAATGAGCTACACTCACTGAACTTGACCACTGAGTTACACTCCCTGAACTCGAACACTGAGCTACACTCAATGAACAAGAACACTGAGCGACACTCACTGAATAAGAACACTGAGCTACACTCACTGAACAAGACATCCAAGCTACACTCACTGAACCAGATCACTGAGTTATTCTTAATGAACAAGACCACTGAGTTATACTCACTGAACCAGATCACAAAGTTACACTCACTGAAAGAGATCACTGAGTTACACTCACTGAACAAGACCACTGAGCTACACTCAATGAACAAGACCACTGAGTTACACTCATTGAACCAGAACAATGAGCTATACTCACTGAACTTGACCACTGAGTTACACTCACTGAACTCGAACACTGAGCTACACTCAATGAACAAGACCACTGAGTTACACTCATTGAACAAGAACAATGAGCTACACTCACTGAACAAGACCACTGAGCTTCACTCATTGAACAAGAACAATGAGCTGCACTCACTGAACCAGAACACTGAGCTACACTCACTGAAAAAAAACACTGAGCTACACTCACTGAACCAGATCACTGAGCTACACTTAATGAACCAGATCACTGAGTTAAACTCAATGAACAAGACAACGGAGCATCACACACTGAACAAGACAACTGAGTTATACTCACTGAACCAGATAACAAAGTTACACTCACTGAAAGACATCACTGAGTTACACTCACTGAACAAGACCACTGAGCTACACTCAATGAACAAGACCACTGAGTTACACTCATTGAACAAGAACAATGAGCTACACTCACTGAACTTGACCACTGAGTTACACTCACTGAACTCGAACACTGAGCTTCACTCAATGAACAAGACCACTGAGTTACACTCATTGAACCAGAACAATGAGCTACACTCACTGAACAAGACCACTGAGCTTCACTCATTGAACCAGAACAATGAGCTACACTCACTGAACAAGACCACTGAGTTACACTCATTGAACAAGACCACTGAGCTACACTCACTGAACCAGATCACTGAGTTACACTCAATGAACAAGACAACCGAGCATCACTCACTGAACAAGACCACTGAGTTACACTCACTGAACAAGACCCCTGAGTTACACTCACTGAACCAGATAACAAAGTTACACTCACTGAAAGAGATCACTGAGTTACACTCACTGTACAAGACCACTGAGCTACACTCATTGAACAAGAACACTGAGCTACACTCACTAAACCATAACACTGAGCTACACTCACTGAACCAGAACAATAAGCTACACTCACTGAACATGACCACTGAGATACACTCACTGAACTAGAACACTGAGTTACACTCACTGAACTCGAACATTGAGTTACACTCACTGAACTCGAACACTGAGCTACACTCACTGAACCAGAACACTGAGCTACACTCACTGAACCAGAACACTGAGCTACACTCACTGAACAAGAACACTGAGCTACACTCACTGAACCAGAACACTGAGCTACACTCACTGAACCAGAACACTGAGCTACACTCACTGAACTAGAACACTGAGTTACACTCACTGAACAAGACCACTGAGTTACACTCACTGAACCAGATCACAAAGTTACACTCACTGAAAGAGATCACTGAGTGACACTCACTGAACAAGACCACTGAGATACACTCAATGAACAAGACCACTGAGATAAACTCACTGGACTCGAACACTGAGCTACACTCAATGAACAAGACCACTGAGTTACACTCATTGAAACAGAAAAAATGTGCTACACTCACTGAACAAGACCACTGAGCTACACTCATTGAACAAGAACACTGAGCTACACTCACTGAACCAGAACACTGAGCTACACTCACTGAACCAGAACAATGAGCTACACTCACTGAACTTGACCACTGAGCTACACTCATTGAAAGAGACCACTGAGTTACACTCATTGAACCAGAACAATGAGCTACACTCACTGAACTTGACCACTGAGTTACACTCACTGAAGTCGAACACTGAGCTATACTCAATGAACAGGAACACTGAGCGACACTCACTGAACCAGAACACTGAGCTACACTCACTGAACAAGACCACCAAGCTACACTCACTGAACCAGATCACTGAGTTATACTCAATGAACAAGACAACAGAGCATCACTCACTGAAAACGATCACAAAGTTACACTCACTGAAAGAGATCACTGAGTTACACTCACTGAACAAAACCACTGAGCTACACTCAATGAACAAGACCACTGAGTTACACTCATTGAACAAGAACACTGAGCTACACTCACTGAACAAGACATCCAAGCTACACTCACTGAACCAGATCACTGAGTTATTCTTAATGAACAAGACAACAGAGCATAACTCACTGAAACAGATCACAAAGTTAAACTCACTGAAAGAGATCACTGAGTTACACTCACTGAACAAGACCACTGAGCTACACTCAATGAACAAGACCACTGAGTTACACTCATTGAACAAGTCAACGGAGCATCACACACTTAACAAGACCACTGAGTTATACTCACTGAACCAGATCACAAAGTTACACTCACTGAAAGAGATCACTGAGTTACACTCACTGAACAAGACCACTGAGCTACACTCAATGAACAAGACCACTGAGTTACACACATTGAACCAGAACAATGAGCTATACTCACTGAACTTGACCACTGAGTTACACTCACTGAACTCGAACACTGAGCTACACTCAATGAACAAGACCACTGAGTTACACTCATTGAACAAGAACAATGAGCTACACTCACTGAACAAGACCACTGAGCTTCACTCATTGAACAAGAACAATGAGCTGCACTCACTGAACCAGAACACTGAGCTACACTCACTGAAAAAAAACACTGAGCTACACTCACTGAACCAGATCACTGAGCTACACTTAATGAACCAGATCACTGAGTTAAACTCAATGAACAAGACAATGGAGCATCACACACTGAACAAGACAACTGAGTTATACTCACTGAACCAGATAACAAAGTTACACTCACTGAAAGAGATCACTGAGTTACACTCACTGAACAAGACCACTGAGCTACACTCAATGAACAAGACCACTGAGTTACACTCATTGAACAAGAACAATGAGCTACACTCACTGAACTTGACCACTGAGTTACACTCACTGAACTCGAACACTGAGCTTCACTCAATGAACAAGACCACTGAGTTACACTCATTGAACCAGAACAATGAGCTACACTCACTGAACAAGACCACTGAGCTTCACTCATTGAACCAGAACAATGAGCTACACTCACTGAACAAGACCACTGAGTTACACTCATTGAACAAGACCACTGAGCTACACTCACTGAACCAGATCACTGAGTTACACTCAATGAACAAGACAACCGAGCATCACTCACTGAACAAGACCACTGAGTTACACTCACTGAACAAGACCCCTGAGTTACACTCACTGAACCAGATAACAAAGTTACACTCACTGAAAGAGATCACTGAGTTACACTCACTGTACAAGACCACTGAGCTACACTCATTGAACAAGAACACTGAGCTACACTCACTAAACCATAACACTGAGCTACACTCACTGAACCAGAACAATAAGCTACACTCACTGAACATGACCACTGAGATACACTCACTGAACTAGAACACTGAGTTACACTCACTGAACTCGAACATTGAGTTACACTCACTGAACTCGAACACTGAGCTACACTCACTGAACCAGAACACTGAGCTACACTCACTGAACCAGAACACTGAGCTACACTCACTGAACAAGAACACTGAGCTACACTCACTGAACCAGAACACTGAGCTACACTCACTGAACCAGAACACTGAGCTACACTCACTGAACCAGAACACTGAGCTACACTCACTGAACTAGAACACTGAGTTACACTCACTGAACAAGACCACTGAGTTACACTCACTGAACCAGATCACAAAGTTACACTCACTGAAAGAGATCACTGAGTGACACTCACTGAACAAGACCACTGAGATACACTCAATGAACAAGACCACTGAGATAAACTCACTGGACTCGAACACTGAGCTACACTCAATGAACAAGACCACTGAGTTACACTCATTGAAACAGAAAAATGTGCTACACTCACTGAACAAGACCACTGAGCTACACTCATTGAACAAGAACACTGAGCTACACTCACTGAACCAGAACACTGAGCTACACTCACTGAACCAGAACAATGAGCTACACTCACTGAACTTGACCACTGAGCTACACTCATTGAAAGAGACCACTGAGTTACACTCATTGAACCAGAACAATGAGCTACACTCACTGAACTTGACCACTGAGTTACACTCACTGAAGTCGAACACTGAGCTATACTCAATGAACAGGAACACTGAGCGACACTCACTGAACCAGAACACTGAACTACACTCACTGAACAAGACCACCAAGCTACACTCACTGAACCAGATCACTGAGTTATACTCAATGAACAAGACAACAGAGCATCACTCACTGAAAACGATCACAAAGTTACACTCACTGAAAGAGATCACTGAGTTACACTCACTGAACAAAACCACTGAGCTACACTCAATGAACAAGACCACTGAGTTACACTCATTGAACAAGAACACTGAGCTACACTCACTAAACCAGAACACTGAGCTAAACTCACTGTACCAGAACAATGAGCTAACTCACTGAACTTGACCACTGAGATACACTCACTGAACTAGAACCTGAGCTACACTCACTGAACAAAAACACTGAGCTACACTCACTGAAGAAGAACACTGAGTTACACTCACTGAACTCGAACACTGAGCTACACTCACTGAACCAGAACACTGAGCTACACTAATTAAACCAGAACAATGAGCTACACTCACTGAACAAGACCACTGAGCTTCACTCATTGAACCAGAACAATGAGCTACACTCACTGAACTAGAACAATGAGATACACTCACTGAACAAGAACACTGAGTTACACTCAATGAACAAGACCGCTGAGTTACACTCATAGAACCAGAACAATGAGCTACACTCACTGAACAAGACCACTGAGCTTCACTCATTGAACCACAACAATGAGCTACACTCACTGAACAAGACCACTGAGTTACACTCATTGAACAAGAACACTGAGCTACACTCACTAAACCAGAACAATGAGCTACACTCACTGAACGTGCCCACTGGGCTACACTCAATGAACAAGACCACTGAGTTACACTCATTGAACCAGAACAATGAGCTACATTCACTGAACTTGACCACTGAGTTACACTCACTGAACTCGAACACTGAGCTACACTCAATGAACTCGAACACTGAGCTACACTCAATGAACAAGACCACTGAGTTACACTCATTGAACCAGAACAATGAGCTACACTCACTGAACAAGACCACTGAGCTTCACTCATTGAACCAGAACAATGAGCTACACTCACTGAACAAGACCACTGAGTTACACTCATTGAACAAGACCACTGAGCTACACTCACTGAACCAGATCACTGAGTTACACTCAATGAACAAGACAACAGAGCATCACTCACTGAACAAGATCACTGATTACACTCACTGAAAGAGATCACTGAGTTACACTCATTGAAAAGAACACTGAGCTGCACTCACTAACCAGCACACTGAGCTACACTCACTGAACCAGAACAATGCTACACTCACTGAACTTGACCACTGAGTTACACTCACTGAACAAGACACTGAGTTACACTCATGAACAAGACCACTGAGTTACACTCATTGAACAAGACCACTGAGTTACACTCACTGAACAAGACCACTGAGTTACACTCATGAACAAGACCACTGAGTTACACTCATTGAACAAGACCACTGAGTTACACTCATTGAACCAGAACAATGAGCTACACTCACTGAACTTGACCACTGAGTTACACTCACTGAACAAGACCACTGAGTTACACTCATTGAACAAGAACACTGAGCTACACTCACTGAACAAGAACACTGAGCTACACTCACTGCAAGCTACACTCACTGAACCAGATCACTGAGTTACACTCAATGAACAAGACCACTGAGTTACACTCACTGAACCAGATCACAAAGTTACACTCACTGAAAGAGATCACTGAGTTACACTCACTGAACAAGACCACTGAGCTACACTCAATGAACAAGACCACTGAGTTACACTCATTGAACCAGAACAATGAGCTATACTCACTGAACTTGACACTGAGTTACACTCACTGAACTCGAACACTGAGCTACACTCAATGAACAAGACCACTGAGTTACACTCACTTGAACAAGAACAATGAGCTACACTCACTGAACAAGACCACTGAGCTTCACTCATTGAACAAGAACAATGAGCTGCACTCACTGAACCAGAACACTGAGCTACACTCACTGAAAAAAACACTGAGCTACACTCACTGAACCAGATCACTGAGCTACACTTCACTGAGTTAAACTCATGAACAAGACCACTGAGCTACACTCACTGAGAACTACTCAGATCACTGAGTTACACTCATGAACAAGACCACTGAGCTACACTCACTGAACAAGACCACTGAGTTACACTCACTGAACAAGACTGAGCTACACTCACTGAACCAAGAGTTACACTCACTGAAAGAGACCACTGAGTTACACTCACTAACACTGAGCTACACTCACTCTGAGAACACTGAGCTCTCACTCAGAACACTGAGCTACACTCACTGAACCAGAAACTGAGCTACACTCACTGAACCAGAACACTGAGCTACACTCACTAACACTGAACACTGAGCTACACTCACTCACTGAGCTACACTCACTGAGAACACTGAGCTACACTCACTGAACAAGACCACTGAGCTACACTCACTGAGACACTGAGTTACACTCACTGAGAACACTGAGCTACACCACTGAACAAGACCACTGAGTTACACTCACTGAACAGACACTGAGCTACACTCACTGAACCACTGAGTTACACTCACTGACACTCACTGAACCAGATCACTGAGTTACACTCACTGAACAAGACCACTGAGTTACACTCACTGAACCAGACACACTCACTGAGATCACTGAGCTACACTCACTGAACAAGACCACTGAGTACACTCACCACTGAGTGAGCTACACTCAATGAACACTGAGCTACACTCACTGAACCAGAACACTGAGCTACACTCACTGAACAAGACCACTGAGCTACACTCACTGAACAAGAACACTGAGCTACACTCACTGAACAAGACCACTGAGCTACACTCACTGAACAAGAACACTGAGCTACACTCACTAAACCAGAACACTGAGCTACACTCACTGAACCAGAACAATAAGCTACACTCACTGAACTTGACCACTGAGTTACACTCACTGAACCAGAACAATGAGCTACACTCACTGAACAAGACCACTGAGTTACACTCACTGAACTCGAACACTGAGCTACACTCACTGAACCAGAACACTGAGCTACACTCACTGAACAAGACCACTGAGTTACACTCACTGAACAAGAACACTGAGCTACACTCACTGAACCAGATCACTGAGTTACACTCAATGAACAAGTCAACTGAGCATCACACACTGAACAAGACCACTGAGTTACACTCACTGAACCAGATCACAAAGTTACACTCACTGAAAGAGATCACTGAGTGACACTCACTGAACAAGACCACTGAGCTACACTCAATGAACAAGACCACTGAGTTACACTCACTGAACCAGAACAATGAGCTACACTCACTGAACAAGACCACTGAGTTACACTCACTGAACACGAACACTGAGCTACACTCACTGAACAAGACCACTGAGTTACACTCATTGAACAAGAACACTGAGCTACACTCACTGAACAAGAACACTGAGCTACACTCACTGAACAAGAACAATGAGCTACACTCACTGAACCAGAACACTGAGCTACACTCACTGAAAAAGAACACTGAGCTACACTCACTGAACCAGAACACTGAGCTACACTCACTGAACAAGAACACTGAGCTACACTCACTGAGACACTGAGCTACACTCACTGAACAAGACCACTGAGTTACACTCACTGAACAAGAACACTGAGCTACACTCACTGAACCAGATCACTGAGTTACACTCAATGAACAAGACAACAGAGCATCACTCACTGAACAAGACAACTGAGTTATACTCACTGAACCAGATAACAAAGTTACACTCACTGAAAGAGATCACTGAGTTACACTCACTGAACAAGACCACTGAGCTACACATGAACAAGACCACTGAGTTACACTCATTGAACCAGAACAATGAGCTACACTCACTGAACAAGACCACTGAGTTACACTCACTGAACTCGAACACTGAGCTACACTCAATGAACAAGACCACTGAGTTACACTCATTGAACCAGAACAATGAGCTACACTCACTGAACAAGACCACTGAGCTTCACTCATTGAACCAGAACAATGAGCTACACTCACTGAACAAGACCACTGAGTTACACTCACTGAACAAGACCACTGAGCTACACTCACTGAACCAGAACACTGAGTTACACTCACTGAACAAGACAACTGAGCATCACTCACTGAACAAGACCACTGATTACACTCACTGAACAGACCACTGAGTTACACTCACTGAACCAGATAACAAAGTTACACTCACTGAAAGAGATCACTGAGTTACACTCACTGAACAAGACCACTGAGCTACACTCATTGAACAAGAACACTGAGCTACACTCACTAAACCATAACACTGAGCTACACTCACTGAACCAGAACAATAAGCTACACTCACTGAACTTGACCACTGAGATACACTCACTGAACTAGAACACTGAGCTACACTCACTGAACTCGAACATTGAGTTACACTCACTGAACTCGAACACTGAGCTACACTCACTGAACAAGAACACTGAGCTACACTCACTGAACCAGAACACTGAGCTACACTCACTGAACAAGAACACTGAGCTACACTCACTGAACCAGAACCACTGAGCTACACTCACTGAACCAGAACACTGAGCTACACTCACTGAACCAGAACACTGAGCTACACTCACTGAACTTAGAACACTGAGTTACACTCACTGAAACAAGACCACTGAGTTACACTCACTGAAACCAGATCACAAAGTTACACTCACTGAAAGAGATCACTGAGTGACACTCACTGAACAAGACCACTGAGATACACTCAATGAACAAGACCACTGAAGTTAAACTCACTGAACTCGAACACTGAGCTACACTCAATGAACAAGACCACTGAGTTAAACAAATTGAAACAGAAAAATGTGCTACACTCACTTGAACAAGACCACTGAGCTACACTCATTGAACAAGAATACTGAGCTACACTCACTGAACCAGAACACTGCTACACTCACTGAACCAAGAACAATGAGCATACACTCATCTGAACTTGACCACTGAGCTACACTCATGAAAGAGACCCACTGAGTTACACTCATTGAACCAAAACAATGAGCTACACTCAGCTTGAACTTGACCACTGAGTACACTCCACTGAAGTCGAACACTTGAGCCTATACTCAATGAACAGGAAACACATGAGCGACACTCACTGAACCAGAACAACTGAGCTACACTCACTGGAACAAGACCACCAAGCTACACTCACTGAACCAGATCACTGAGCCTATACTCAATGAACAAGGACAACAGGAGGCATCACTCACTGAAACAGATCACAAAGTTACACTCACTGAAAGAGATCACTGAGTTACACTCACTGAACAAAACCACTGAGCTACACTCAATGAACAAGACCACTAAGTTACACTCATTGAACAAGAACACTGAGCTACACTCACTAAACCAGAACACTGAGCTAAACTCACTGTACCAGAACAATGAGCTTACCACTCACTAAACTTGACCACTGAGATACACTCACTGAACGAGAACACTGAGTTACACTCACTGAACAAGACCACTGAGTTACACTCACTGAAGAGAACACTGAGTTACACTCACTGAACTCGAACACTGAGCTACACTCACTGAACCAGAACACTGAGCTACACTCACTAAACCAGAACACTGAGCTAAACTCACTGTACCAGAACAATGAGCTACACTCACTGAACTTGGCCACTGAGATACACTCACTGAACTAGAACACTGAGCTACACTCACTGAACAAAAACACTGAGCTACACTCACTGAAGAAGAACACTGAGTTACACTCACTGAACTCGAACACTGAGCTACACTCACTGAACCAGAAACACTGAGCTACACTCATGAACCAGAAACAATGAGCTACACTCACTGAACAAGACCACTGAGCTTCACTCATTTGAACCAGAACACTGAGCTACACTCACTGAACTAGAACAATGAGCATACACTCACTGAACAAGAAAACTGAGTTACACTCAATGAACAAGATCGCTGAGTTACACTCATTGAACCAGAACAATGAGCTACACTCACTGAACAAGACCACTGAGCTCCACTCATTGAACCACAACAATGAGCTACACTCACTGAACAAGACCACTGAGTTACACTCATTGAACAAGAACACTGAGCTACACTCACTAAACCAGAACAATGAGCTACACTCACTGAACGTGCCCACTGAGCTACACTCAATGAACAAGACCACTGAGTTACACTCATTGAACAAGACCACTGAGCTACACTCACTGAACAAGACCACTGAGCTTACACTCACTGAAAAGAGATCACTGAGTTACACTCACTGAACAAGACCACTGAGCTAAACTCATTGAACAAGAACACTGAGCTACACTCACTAAACCATAACACTGAGCTACACTCACTGAACCAGAACAATAAGCCTACACTCACTGAACTAGACCACTGAGATACACTCACTGAACAAGAACACTGAGCTACACTCACTGAACAAGAACACTGAGTTACACTCACTGAACAAGAACATGAGTTACACTCACTGAACACGAACACTGAGCTACACTCACTGAACCAGAACACTGAGCTACACTCACTGAACCAGAACACTGAGCTACACTCACTGAACCAAAACACTGAGCTACACTCACTGAACCAGAACACTGAGCTACACTCACTGAACCAGAACACTGAGCTACACTCACTGAACCAGAACACTGAGCTACACTCACTGAACCAGAACACTGAGCTACACTCACTGAACCAGAACACTGAGCTACACTCACTGAACCAGAACACTGAGCTACACTCACTGAACAAGAACACTGAGCTACACTCACTGAACAAGAACACTGAGTTACACTCACTGAACAAGACCACTGAGTTACACTCACTGAACCAGATCACTGAGTTACACTCACTGAAAGAGATCACTGAGTTACACTCACTGAACAAGACCACTGAGCTACACTCAATGAACAAGACCACTGAGTTACACTCACTGAACTCGAACACTGAGCTACACTCAATGAACAAGACCACTGAGTTACACTCATTGAAACAGAAAAATGAGCTACACTCACTGAACAAGACCACTGAGCTACACTCATTGAACAAGAACACTGAGCTACACTCACTGAACTCAAACACTGAGCTACACTCACTGAACCAGAACACTGAGCTACACTCACTGAACCAGAACACTGAGCTACACTCACTGAACAAGACCACTGAGCTACACTCACTGAACAAGACAATTGAGTTACACTCATTGAACCAGAACAATGAGCTACACTCACTGAACAAGACCACTGAGTTACACTCACTGAAGTTTAACACTGAGCTACACTCACTGAACAGGAACACTGAGCTACACTCACTGAACCAGAACACTGAGCTACACTCACTGAACAAGACCACTGAGCTACACTCACTGAACCAGATCACTGAGTTACACTCACTGAACAAGACAACAGAGCACACTCACTGAACAAGACCACTGAGTTACACTCACTGAAACAGATCACTGAGTTACACTCACTGAAAGAGAACACTGAGTTACACTCACTGAACAAAACCACTGAGCTACACTCACTGAACAAGACCACTGAGTTACACTCATTGAACAAGAACACTGAGCTACACTCACTGAACCAGAACACTGAGCTACACTCACTGAACCAGAACAATGAGCTACACTCACTGAACAAGACCACTGAGTTACACTCACTGAACAAGAACACTGAGTTACACTCACTGAACAAGACCACTGAGTTACACTCACTGAACAAGAACACTGAGTTACACTCACTGAACAAGACCACTGAGTTACACTCATTGAACCAGAACAATGAGCTACACTCACTGAACAAGACCACTGAGTTACACTCACTGAACTCGAACACTGAGCTACACTCACTGAACCAGAACACTGAGCTACACTCACTGAACCAGAACAATGAGCTACACTCACTGAACATGACCACTGAGTTACACTCACTGAACAAGAACACTGAGCTACACTCACTGAACTCGAACACTGAGTTACACACTCACTGAACCAGAACACTGAGCTACACTCACTGAACAAGAACACTGAGCTACACTCACTGAACCAGAACACTGAGCTACACTCACTGAACCAGAACACTGAGCTACACTCACTGAACCAGAACACTGAGCTACACTCACTGAACAAGAACACTGAGTTACACTCACTGAACCAGATCACAAAGTTACACTCACTGAAAGAGATCACTGAGTTACACTCACTGAACAAGACCACTGAGCTACACTCACTGAACAAGACGCACTGAGTTAAAACTCACTGAACTCGAACACTGAGCTACACTCAATGAACAAGACCACTGAGATACACTCACTAAACTAGAACACTGAGCTACACTCACTGAACAAGAACACTGAGTTACACTCACTGAACAAGAACACTGAGCTACACTCACTGAACTCGAACACTGAGCTACACTCACTGAACCAGAACACTGAGCTACACTCACTGAACAAGAACACTGAGCTACACTAACTGAACAAGAACACTGAGCTACACTCACTGAACCAGAACACTGAGCTACACTCACTGAAAAAGAACACTGAGCTACACTCACTGAACCAGAACACTGAGCTACCCTCACTGAACAAGACCACTGAGTTACACTCACTGAACAAGAACACTGAGCTACACTCAATGAACCAGATCACCGAGTTACACTCAATGAACAAGACAACGGAGCATCACACACTGAACAAGACAACTGAGTTATACTCACTGAACCAGATCACAAAGTTACACTCACTGAAAGAGATCACTGAGTTACACTCACTGAACAAGACCACTGAGCTACACTCAATGAACAAGACCACTGAGTTACACTCATTGAACCAGAACAATGAGCTACACTCACTGAACTTGACCACTGAGTTACACTCACTGAACTCGAACACTGAGCTACACTCAATGAACAAGACCACTGAATTACACTCATTGAACCAGAACAATGAGCTACACTCACTGAACAAGACCACTGAGCTTCACTCATTGAACCAGAACAATGAGCTACACTCACTGAATAAGACCACTGAGTTACACTCATTGAACAAGACCACTGAGCTACACTCACTGAATCAGATCACTGAGTTACACTCAATGAACAAGACAACCGAGCATCACTCACTGAACAAGACCACTGAGTTACACTCACTGAACAAGACCACTGAGTTACACTCACTGAACCAGATAACAAAGTTACACTCACTGAAAGAGATCACTGAGTTACACTCAATGAACAAGACCACTGAGTTACACTCATTGAACCAGAACAATGAGCTACATTCACTGAACTTGACCACTGAGTTACACTCACTGAACTCGAACACTGAGCTACACTCAATGAACTCGAACACTGAGCTACACTCAATGAACAAGACCACTGAGTTACACTCATTGAACCAGAACAATGAGCTACACTCACTGAACAAGACCACTGAGCTTCACTCATTGAACCAGAACAATGAGCTACACTCACTGAACAAGACCACTGAGTTACACTCATTGAACAACACCACTGAGCTACACTCACTGAACCAGATCACTGAGTTACACTCAATGAACAAGACAACAGAGCATCACTCACTGAACAAGACCACTGAGTTACACTCACTGAACAAGATCACTGATTACACTCACTGAAAGAGATCACTGAGTTACACTCATTGAAAAAGAACACTGAGCTGCACTCACTAAACCAGCACACTGAGCTACACTCACTGAACCAGAACAATGAGCTACACTCACTGAACCTTGACCACTGAGTTACACTCACTGAACAAGACCACTGAGTTACACTCATTGAACAAGACCACTGAGTTACACTCATTGAACAAGACCACTGAGTTACACTCATTGAACAAGACCACTGAGTTACACTCATTGAACAAGACCACTGAGTTACACTCATTGAACCAGAATAATGAGCTACACTCACTGAACTTGACCACTGAGTTACACTCACTGAACTCTAACACTGAACTACACTCAATGAACAAGAACACTGGGCGACACTCACTGAATAAGAACACTGAGCTACACTCACTGAACAAGACATCCAAGCTACACTCACTGAACCAGATCACTGAGTTATACTCAATGAACAAGACAACAGAGCATAACTCACTGAAACAGATCACAAAGTTAAACTCACTGAAAGAGATCACTGAGTTACACTCACTGAACAAGACCACTGAGCTACACTCAATGAACAAGACCACTGAGTTACACTCATTGAACAAGAACACTGAGCTACACTCACTGAACCAGAACAATGAGCTACACTCACTGAACCTGACCACTGAGATACACTCACTGAACTAGAACACTAAGTTACACTCACTGAACAAGAACACTGAGTAACACTCACTGAACCCGAACACTGAGCTACACTCACTGAACCAGAACACTGAGCTACACTCACTGAACCAGAACACTGAGCTACACTCACTTAACTAGAACACTGAGCAACACTCACTGAACAAGAACACTGAGCTACACTCACTGAACTAGAATAATGAGCTACACTCACTGAACAAGACAACTGAGTTACACTCACTGAACAAGAACACTGAGTTACACTCAATGAACAAGACCACTGAGTTACACTCATTTAACCAGAACAATGAGCTACACTCACTGAACAAGACCACTGAGTTACACTCACTGAACAAGAACACTGAGCTACACTCACTGAACCAGAACACTGAGCTACACTCACTGAACTAGAACAATGAGATACACTCACTGAACAAGACCACTGAGTTACACTCACTGAACAAGAACACTGAGTTACACTCAATGAACAAGACCACTGAGTTACACTCATTGAACCAGAACAATGAGCTACACTCACTGAACAAGACCACTGAGCTTCACTCATTGAACCAGAACAATGAGCTACACTCACTGAACAAGACCACTGAGTTACACTCATTGAACAATACCACTGAGCTACGCTAACTGAACCAGATCACTGAGTTACACTCACTGAAAGAGATCACTGAGTTACACTCACTGAACCAGAACACTGAGCTACACTCACTGAACCAGAACACTGAGCTACACTCACTGAACTAGAACACTGTGCTACACTCACTGAACAAGACCACTGAGTTACACTCACTGAACAAGAACACTGAGCTACACTCAATGAATCAGATCACTGAGTTACACTCAATGAACCAGATCACTGAGTTACACTCAATGAACCAGATCACTGAGTTACACTCAATGAACAGGACAATGGAGCATCACACACTGAACAAGACCACTGAGTTATACTCACTGAACCAGATCACAAAGTTACACTCACTGAAAGAGATCACTGAGTTACACTCACTGAACAAGACCACTGAGTTACTCAGTGAACCAGAACACTGAGCTACACTCACTGAACTTAACCACTGAGTTAAACTCACTGAACTCGAACACTGAGCTAAACTCAATGAACAAGACCACTGAGTTACACTCATTGAACCAGAACAATGAGCTACACTCACTGAACTCGAGCACTGAGCTACACTCAATGAAAAAGACCACTGAGTTACACTCATTGAACCAGAACAATGAGCTACACTCACTGAACAAGACCACTGAGCTACACTCATTGAACAAGAACACTGAGCTACACTCACTAAACCAGAACAATGAGATACACTCACTGAACCAGAACAATGAGCTACACTCACTGAACTTGACCACTGAGTTACACTCAATGAACCAGAACACTGAGCTACACTCACTGAACTTAACCACTGAGTTAAACTCACTGAACTCGAACACTGAGCTAAACTCAATGAACAAGACCACTGAGTTACACTCATTGAACCAGAACAATGAGCTACACTCACTGAACTCGAGCACTGAGCTACACTCAATGAAAAAGACCACTGAGTTACACTCATTGAACCAGAACAATGAGCTACACTCACTGAACAAGACCACTGAGCTACACTCATTGAACAAGAACACTGAGCTACACTCACTAAACCAGAACAATGAGATACACTCACTGAACCAGAACAATGAGCTACACTCACTGAACTTGACCACTGAGTTACACTCAATGAACCAGAACAATGAGCTACACTCACTGAACTTGACCACTGAGTTAAACTCACTGAACTCGAACACTGAGCTACACTCACTGAACCAGAACACTGAGCTACACTCACTGAACCAGAACACTGAGCTACACTCACTGAACAAGACCACTGAGTTACACTCACTGAACAAGAACACTGAGCTACACTCAATGAACCAGATCACTGTATTACACTCAATGAACAAGTCAACGGAGCATCACACACTGAACAAGACCACTGAGTTATACTCACTGAACCAGATCACAAAGTTACACTCACTGAACTTGACCACTGAGTTACACTCAATGAACCAGAACAATGAGCTACACTTACTGAACTTGACCACTGAGTTACACTCACTGAACTAGAACACTGAGCTACACTCAATGAACAAGACCACTGAGTTACACTCATTGAACAAGAACAATGAGCTACACTCACTGAACAAGACCACTGAGCTTCACTCATTGAACCAGAACAATGAGCTACACTCACTGAACAAGACCACTGAGTTACACTCATTGAACAAGACCACTGAGCTACACTCACTGAACCAGATCACTGAGTTACACTCAATGAACAAGACAACCGAGCATCACTCACTGAACAAGACCACTGAGTTACACTCACTGAACAAGACCACTGAGTTACACTCACTGAAAGAGATCACTGAGTTACACTCACTGAACAAGACCACTGAGCTAAACTCATTGAACAAGAACACTGAGCTACACTCACTAAACCATAACACTGAGCTACACTCACTGAACCAGAACAATAAGCTACACTCACTGAACTTGACCACTGAGATACACTCACTGAACTAGAACACTGAGCTACACTCACTGAACTCGAACATTGAGTTACACTCACTGAACTCGAACATTGAGTTACACTCACTGAACTCGAACACTGAGCTACACTCACTGAACCAGAAAACTGAGCTACACTCACTGAACCAGAACACTGAGCTACACTCACTGAACCAAAACACTGAGCTACACTCACTGAACCAGAACACTGAGCTACACTCACTGAACCAGAACACTGAGCTACACTCTCTGAACCAGAACACTGAGCTACACTCTCTGAACCAGAACACTGAGCTACACTCACTGAACCAGAACACTGAGCTACACTCACTGAACCAGAACACTGAGCTACACTCACTGAACCAGAACACTGAGCTACACTCACTGAACCAGAACACTGAGCTACACTCACTGAACCAGAACACTGAGCTACACTCACTGAACAAGAACACTGAGCTACACTCACTGAACTAGAACACTGAGTTACACTCACTGAACAAGACCACTGAGTTACACTCACTGAACCAGATCACAAAGTTACACTCACTGAAAGAGATCACTGAGTGACACTCACTAAACAAGACCACTGAGATACACTCAATGAACAAGACCACTGAGTTAAACTCACTGAACTCGAACACTGAGCTACACTCAATGAACAAGACCACTGAGTTACACTCATTGAAACAGAAAAATGTGCTACACTCACTGAACAAGACCACTGAGCTACACTCATTGAACAAGAACACTGAGTTACACTCACTGAACAAGAACACTGAGCTACACTCACTGAACTCGAACACTGAGCTACACTCACTGAACCAGAACACTGAGCTACACTCACTGAACAAGAACACTGAGCTACACTAACTGAACAAGAACACTGAGCTACACTCACTGAACCAGAACTCTGAGCTACACTCACTGAACTAGAACAATGAGCTACACTCACTGAACAAGACCACTGAGTTACACTCATTGAACAATAGTTACATAGTTAGTTACATAGTTACATAGGGTTGAAAAAAGACCAGTGTCCATCAAGTTCAACCCATCCAAGTAAACCCAGCACACACAACCCACACCTACCAATCTATATACTCACATACATAAACTATATATACAACCACTAATACTAACTGTAGATATTAGTATCACAATAGCCTTGGATATTCTATGTTTTTTTTTTTTTTTACAAGAACACTGAGTTACACTCAATGAACAAGAACACTGAGCTACACTAACTGAACAAGAACACTGAGCTACACTCACTGAACCAGAACACTGAGCTACACTAACTGAACTAGAACAATGAGCTACACTCACTGAACAAAACCACTGAGTTACACTCATTGAACAATAGTTACATAGTTAGTTACATAGTTACATAGGGTCGAAAAAAGACCAGTGTCCATCAAGTTCAACCCATCCAAGTAAACCCAGCACACACAACCCACACCTACCAATCTATATACTCACATACATAAACTATATATACAACCACTAATACTAACTGTAGATATTAGTATCACAATAGCCTTGGATATTCTTTTTTTTTTTTTTACAAGACCACTGAGTTACACTCATTGAACAAGAACAATGAGCTACACTCACTGAAAAAGACCACTGAGTTACACTCACTGAACTCAAACACTGAGCTACACTCACTGAACCAGAACAATGAGCTACACTCACTGAACTTGACCACTGAGCTACACTCATTGAACAAGACCACTGAGTTACACTCATTGAACCAGAACACTGAGCTACACTCACTTAACAAGACCACTAAGCTACACTCACTGAACCAGATCACTGAGTTATACTCAATGAACAAGACAACAGAGCATCAATCACTGAAACAGATCACAAAGTTACACTCACTGAACTAGAACACTGTGCTACACTCACTGAACAAGACCACTGAGTTACACTCACTGAACAAGAACACTGAGCTACACTCAATGAACCAGGTCACTGTGTTACACTCAATGAACAGGACAACGGAGCATCACACACTGAACAAGACCACAGAGTTAAACTCACTGAACAAGACCACTGAGATATACTCACTGAACCAGATCACAAAGTTACACTCACTGAAAGAGATCACAGAGTTACACTCACTGAACAAGACCACTGAGTTACTCATTGAACCAGAACACTGAGCTACACTCACTGAACTCGAACACTGAGCTAAACTCAATGAACAAGACCACTGAGTTACACTCATTGAACCAGAACACTGAGCTATACTCAATGAAAAAGACCACTGAGTTACACTCATTGAACCAGAACAATGAGCTACACTCACTGAACAAGACCACTGAGCTACACTCATTGAACAAGAACACTGAGCTACACTCACTAAACCAGAACAATGAGCTACACTCACTGAACCAGAACAATGAGCTACACTCACTGAACTTGACCACTGAGTTAAACTCACTGAACTCGAACACTGAGCTACACTCACTGAACCAGAACACTGAGCTACACTCACTGAACAAGACCACTGAGTTACACTCACTGAACAAGACCACTGAGCTACACTCAATGAACAAGACCACTGAGTTACACTCATTGAACCAGAACAATGAGCTACACTCACTGAACTTGACCACTGAGTTACACTCACTGAACTCGAACACTGAGCTACACTCAATGAACAAGACCACTGAGTTACACTCATTGAACAAGAACAATGAGCTACACTCACTGAACAAGACCACTGATCTTCACTCATTGAACAAGAACAATGAGCTACACTCACTGAACCAGAACACTGATTTACACTCACTGAAAAAGAACACTGAGCTACACTCACTGAACCAGAACACTGAGCTACCCTCACTGAACAAGACCACTGAGTTACACTCACTGAAGAAGAACACTGAGCTACACTCAATGAACCAGATCACCGAGTTACACTCAATGAACAAGACAACGGAGCATCACACACTGAACAAGAAAACTGAGTTATACTCACTGAACCAGATCACAAAGTTACACTCACTGAAAGAGATCACTGAGTTAAACTCACTGAACAAGACCACTGAGCTACACTCAATGAACAAGACCACTGAGTTACACTCATTGAACCAGAACAATGAGCTACACTCACTGAACTTGACCACTGAGTTACACTCACTGAACTCGAACACTGAGCTACACTCAATGAACAAGACCACTGAATTACACTCATTGAACCAGAACAATGAGCTACACTCACTGAACAAGACCACTGAGCTTCACTCATTGAACCAGAACAATGAGCTACACTCACTGAACAAGACCACTGAGTTACACTCATTGAACAAGACCACTGAGCTACACTCACTGAACCAGATCACTGAGTTACACTCAATGAACAAGACAACCGAGCATCACTCACTGAACAAGACCACTGAGTTACACTCACTGAACAAGACCACTGAGTTACACTCACTGAACCAGATAACAAAGTTACACTCACTGAAAGAGATCACTGAGTTACACTCGATGAACAAGACCACTGAGTTACACTCATTGAACCAGAACAATGAGCTACATTCACTGAACTTGACCACTGAGTTACACTCACTGAACTCGAACACTGAGCTACACTCAATGAACTCGAACACTGAGCTACACTCAATGAACAAGACCACTGAGTTACACTCATTGAACCAGAACAATGAGCTACACTCACTGAACAAGACCACTGAGCTTCACTCATTGAACCAGAACAATGAGCTACACTCACTGAACAAGACCACTGAGTTACACTCATTGAACAAGACCACTGAGCTACACTCACTGAACCAGATCACTGAGTTACACTCAATGAACAAGACAACAGAGCATCACTCACTGAACAAGACCACTGAGTTACACTCACTGAACAAGATCACTGATTACACTCACTGAAAGAGATCACTGAGTTACACTCATTGAAAAAGAACACTGAGCTGCACTCACTAAACCAGCACACTGAGCTACACTCACTGAACCAGAACAATGAGCTACACTCACTGAACTTGACCACTGAGTTACACTCACTGAACAAGACCACTGAGTTACACTCATTGAACAAGACCACTGAGTTACACTCATTGAAAAAGACCACTGAGTTACACTCATTGAACAAGACCACTGAGTTTCACTCATTGAACAAGACCACTGAGTTACACTCATTGAACCAGAATAATGAGCTACACTCACTGAACTTGACCACTGAGTTACACTCACTGAACTCGAACACTGAGCTACACTCAATGAACAAGAACACTGGGCGACACTCACTGAATAAGAACACTGAGCTACACTCACTGAACAAGACATCCCAAGCTACACTCACTGAACCAGATCACTGAGTTATACTCAATGAACAAGACAACAGAGCATAACTCACTGAAACAGATCACAAAGTTAAACTCACTGAAAGAGATCACTGAGTTACACTCACTGAACAAGACCACTGAGCTACACTCAATGAACAAGACCACTGAGTTACACTCATTGAACAAGAACACTGAGCTACACTCACTGGAACAGAACAATGAGCTACACTCACTGAACCTGACCACTGAGATACACTCACTGAACTAGAAAACTGAGTTACACTCACTGAACAAGAACACTGAGTTACACTCACTGAACCCGAACACTGAGCTACACTCACTGAACAAGAACACTGAGCTACACTCACTGAACCAGAACACTGAGCTAAACTCACTGAACAAGAACACTGAGCTACACTCACTGAACAAGACCACTGAGCTTCACTCATTGAACCAGAACAATGAGCTACACTCACTGAACTAGAACAATGAGATACACTCACTGAACAAGAACACTGAGTTACACTCAATGAACAAGACCGCTGAGTTACACTCATAGAACCAGAACAATGAGCTACACTCACTGAACAAGACCACTGAGCTTTACTCATTGAACCACAACAATGAGCTACACTCACTGAACAAGACCACTGAGTTACACTCATTGAACAAGAACACTGAGCTACATTCACTAAACCAGAACAATGAGGCTACACTCACTGAACGTGCCCACTGGGCTACACTCAATGAACCAAGACCACTGAGTTACACTCATTGAACCAGAACAATGAGCTACATTCACTGAACTCGAACACTGAGCTACACTCAATGAACTCGAACACTGAGCTACACTCAATGAACAAGACCACTGAGTTACACTCATTGAACCAGAACAATGAGCTACACTCACTGAACAAGACCACTGAGCTTCACTCATTGAACCAGAACAATGAGCTACACTCACTGAACAAGACCACTGAGTTACACTCATTGAACAAGACCACTGAGCTACACTCACTGAACCAGATCACTGAGTTACACTCTATGAACAAGACAACAGAGCATCACTCACTGAACAAGACCACTGAGTTACACTCACTGAAGAAGATCACTGATTACACTCACTGAAAGAGATCACTGAGTTACACTCATTGAAAAAGAACACTGAGCTGCACTCACTAAACGAGCACACTGAGCTACACTCACTGAACCAGAACAATGAGCTACACTCACTGAACTTGACCACTGAGTTACACTCACTGAACAAGACCACTGAGTTACACTCATTGAACAAGACCACTGAGTTACACTCATTGAACAAGACCACTGAGTTACACTCACTGAACAAGACCACTGAGATACACTCACTGAACTAGAACACTGAGCTACACTCACTGAACAAAAACACTGAGCTACATTCACTGAAGAAGAACACTGAGTTACACTCACTGAACTCGAACACTGAGCTACACTCACTGAACCAGAACAATGAGCTACACTCACTGAACAAGACCACTGAGCTTCACTCATTGAACCAGAACAATGAGCTACACTCACTGAACTAGAACAATGAGATACACTCACTGAACAAGAACACTGAGTTACACTCAATGAACAAGACCGCTGAGTTACACTCATAGAACCAGAACAATGAGCTACACTCACTGAACAAGACCACTGAGCTTCACTCATTGAACCATAACAATGAGCTACACTCACTGAACAAGACCACTGAGTTACACTCATTGAACAAGAACACTGAGCTACACTCACTAAACCAGAACAATGAGCTACACTCACTGAACGTGCCCACTGGGCTACACTCAATGAACAAGACCACTGAGTTACACTCATTGAACCAGAACAATGAGCTACATTCACTGAACTCGAACACTGAGCTACACTCAATGAACTCGAACACTGAGCTACACTCAATGAACAAGACCACTGAGTTACACTCATTGAACCAGAACAATGAGCTACACTCACTGAACAAGACCACTGAGCTTCACTCATTGAACCAGAACAATGAGCTACACTCACTGAACAAGACCACTGAGTTACACTCATTGAACAAGACCACTGAGCTACACTCACTGAACCAGATCACTGAGTTACACTCTATGAACAAGACAACGGAGCATCACTCACTGAACAAGACCACTGAGTTACACTCACTGAACAAGATCACTGATTACACTCACTGAAAGAGATCACTGAGTTACACTCATTGAAAAAGAACACTGAGCTGCACTCACTAAACGAGCACACTGAGCTACACTCACTGAACCAGAACAATGAGCTACACTCACTGAACTTGACCACTGAGTTACACTCACTGAACAAGACCACTGAGTTACACTCATTGAACAAGACCACTGAGTTACACTCATTGAACAAGACCACTGAGTTACACTCACTGAACAAGACCACTGAGTTACACTCATTGAACAAGACCACTGAGTTACACTCATTGAACCAGAACAATGAGCTACACTCACTGAACTTGACCACTGAGTTACACTCACTGAACTCGAACACTGAGCTACACTCAATGAACAAGACCACTGAGTTACACTCATTGAACAAGAACAATGAGCTACACTCACTGAACAAGACCACTGAGCTTCACTCATTGACCAAGAACAATTAGCTGCACTCACTGAACAAGAACACTGAGCTACACTCACTGAAAAAAAACACTGAGCTACACTCACTGAACCAGATCACTGAGCTACACTTAATGAACCAGATCACTGAGTTACACTCAATGAACAAGACAACGGAGCATCACACACTGAACAAGACAACTGAGTTATACTAACTGAACCAGATAACAAAGTTACACTCACTGAAAGAGATCACTGAGTTACACTCACTGAACAAGACCACTGAGCTACACTCAATGAACAAGACCACTGAGTTACACTCATTGAACAAGAACAATGAGCTACACTCACTGAACTTGACCACTGAGTTACACTCACTGAACTCAAACACTGAGCTACACTCAATGAACAAGACCACTGAGTTACACTCATTGAACCAGAACAATGAGCTACACTCACTGAACAAGACCACTGAGCTTCACTCATTGAACCAGAACAATGAGCTACACTCACTGAACAAGACCACTGAGTTACACTCATTGAACAAGACCACTGAGCTACACTCACTGAACCAGATCACTGAGTTACACTCAATGAACAAGACAACCGAGCATCACTCACTGAACAAGACCACTGAGTTACACTCACTGAACAAGACCCCTGAGTTACACTCACTGAACCAGATAACAAAGTTACACTCACTGAAAGAGATCACTGAGTTACACTCACTGAACAAGACCACTGAGCTACACTCATTGAACAAGAACACTGAGCTACACTCACTAAACCATAACACTGAGCTACACTCACTGAACCAGAACAATAAGCTACACTCACTGAACTTGACCACTGAGATACACTCACTGAACTAGAACACTGAGCAACACTCACTGAACTCGAACATTGAGTTACACTCACTGAACTCGAACACTGAGCTACACTCACTGAACCAGAACACTGAGTTACACTCACTGAACTCGAACACTGAGCTACACTCAATGAACAAGACCACTGAGTTACACTCATTGAACCAGAACAATGAGCTACACTCACTGAACAAGACCACTGAGCTTCACTCATTGAACCAGAACAATGAGCTACACTCACTGAACAAGACCCTTGAGTTACACTCACTGAACCAGATAACAAAGTTACACTCACTGAAAGAGATCACTGAGTTACACTCACTGAACAAGACCACTGAGCTACACTCATTGAACATGAACACTGAGCTACACTCACTAAACCATAACACTGAGCTACACTCACTGAACCAGAACAATAAGCTACACTCACTGAACTTGACCACTGAGATACACTCACTGAACTAGAACACTGAGCTACACTCACTGAACTTGAACATTGAGTTACACTCACTGAACTCGAACACTGAGCTACACTCACTGAACCAGAACACTGAGCTACACTCACTGAACCAGAACACTGAGCTACACTCACTGAACAAGAACACTGAGCTACACTCACTGAACCAGAACACTGAGCTACACTCACTGAACCAGAACACTGAGCTACACTCACTGAACCAGAACACTGAGCTACACTCACTGAACTAGAACACTGAGTTACACTCACTGAACAAGACCACTGAGTTACACTCACTGAACCAGATCACAAAGTTACACTCACTGAAAGAGATCACCGAGTGACACTCACTGAACAAGACCACTGAGATACACTCAATGAACAAGACCACTGAGTTAAACTCACTGGACTCGAACACTGAGCTACACTCAATGAACAAGACCACTGAGTTACACTCATTGAAACAGAAAAATGTGCTACACTCACTGAACAAGACCACTGAGCTACACTCATTGAACAAGAACACTGAGCTACACTTACTGAACTCAAACACTGAGCTACACTCACTGAACCAGAACACTGAGCTACACTCACTGAACCAGAACAATGAGCTACACTCACTGAACTTGACCACTGAGCTACACTCATTGAAAGAGACCACTGAGTTACACTCATTGAACCAGAACAATGAGCTACACTCACTGAACTTGACCACTGAGTTACACTCACTGAAGTCGAACACTGAGCTATACTCAATGAACAGGAACACTGAGCGACACTCACTGAACCAGAACACTGAGCTAAACTCACTGAACAAGACCACCAAGCTACACTCACTGAACCAGATCACTGAGTTATACTCAATGAACAAGACAACAGAGCATCACTAACTGAAAACGATCACAAAGTTACACTCACTGAAAGAGATCACTGAGTTACACTCACTGAACAAAACCACTGAGCTACACTCAATGAACAAGACCACTGAGTTACACTCATTGAACAAGAACACTGAGCTACACTCACTAAACCAGAACACTGAGCTAAACTCACTGTACCAGAACAATGAGCTACACTCACTAAACTTGACCACTGAGATACACTCACTGAACTAGAACACTGAGCTACACTCACTGAACAAAAACACTGAGCTACACTCACTGAACAAAAACACTGAGCTACACTCACTGAAGAAGAACAGAGTTACACTCACTGAACTCGAACACTGAGCTACACTCACTGAACCAGAACACTGAGCTACACTCATTAAACCAGAACAATGAGCTACACTCACTGAACAAGACCACTGAGCTTCACTCATTGAACCAGAACAATGAGCTACACTCACTGAACTAGAACAATGAGATACACTCACTGAACAAGAACACTGAGTTACACTCAATGAACAAGACCGCTGAGTTACACTCATAGAACCAGAACAATGAGCTACACTCACTGAACAAGACCACTGAGCTTCACTCATTGAACCACAACAATGAGCTACACTCACTGAACAAGAACACTGAGCTACACTCACTGAACTAGAACAATGAGCTACACTCACTGAACAAGACCACTGAGTTACACTCACTGAACAAGACCACTGAGTTACACTCAATGGACAAGAACACTGAGTTACACTCAATGAACAAGACCACTGAGTTTCACTGATTGAACCAGAACAATGAGCTACACTCACTGAACAAGACCACTGAGCTTCACTCATTGAACCAGAACAATGAGCTACACTCACTGAACAAGACCACTGAGTTACACTCATTGAACAATACCACTGAGCTACGCTAACTGAACCAGATCACTGAGTTACACTCACTGAAAGAGATCACTGAGTTACACTCACTGAACCAGAACACTAAGCTACACTCACTGAACCAGAACACTGAGCTACACTCACTGAACTAGAACACTGTGCTACACTCACTGAACAAGACCACTGAGTTACACTCACTGAACAAGAACACTGAGCTACACTCAATGAATCAGATCACTGAGTTACACTCAATGAACCAGATCACTGAGTTACACTCAATGAACAGGACAACGGAGCATCACACACTGAACAAGACCACTGAATTATACTCACTGAACCAGATCACAAAGTTACACTCACTGAAAGAGATCACTGAGTTACACTCACTGAACAAGACCACTGAGTTACTCAGTGAACCAGAACACTGAGCTACACTCACTGAACTTAACCACTGAGTTAAACTCACTGAACTCGAACACTGAGCTACACTCAATGAACAAGACCACTGAGTTACACTCACTGAACCAGAACAATGAGCTACACTCACTGAACTCGAGCACTGAGCTACACTCAATGAAAAAGACCACTGAGTTACACTCATTGAACCAGAACAATGAGCTACACTCACTGAACAAGACCACTGAGCTACACTCATTGAACAAGAACACTGAGCTACACTCACTAAACCAGAACAATGAGCTACACTCACTGAACCAGAACAATGAGCTACACTCACTGAACTTGACCACTGAGTTACACTCAATGAACCAGAACAATGAGCTACACTCACTGAACTTGACCACTGAGTTAAACTCACTGAACTCGAACACTGAGCTACACTCACTGAACCAGAACACTGAGCTACACTCACTGAACAAGACCACTGAGTTACACTCACTGAACAAGACCACTGAGCTACACTCAATGAACAAGACCACTGAGTTACACTCATTGAACCAGAACAATGAGCTACACTTACTGAACTTGACCACTGAGTTACACTCACTGAACTCGAACACTGAGCTACACTCAATGAACAAGACCACTGAGTTACACTCATTGAACCAGAACAATGAGCTACACTCACTGAACAAGACCACTGAGCTTCACTCATTGAACCAGAACAATGAGCTACACTCACTGAACAAGACCACTGAGTTACACTCATTGAACAAGACCACTGAGCTACACTCACTGAACCAGATCACTGAGTTACACTCAATGAACAAGACAACCGAGCATCACTCACTGAACAAGAGCACTGAGTTACACTCACTGAACAAGACCACTGAGTTACACTCACTGAACCAGATAACAAAGTTACACTCACTGAAAGAGATCACTGAGTTACACTCACTGAACAAGACCACTGAGCTACACTCAATGAACAAGACCACTGAGTTACACTCATTGAACCAGAACAATGAGCTACACTTACTGAACTTGACCACTGAGTTACACTCACTGAACTCGAACACTGAGCTACACTCAATGAACAAGACCACTGAGTTACACTCATTGAACCAGAACAATGAGCTACACTCACTGAACAAGACCACTGAGCTTCACTCATTGAACCAGAACAATGAGCTACACTCACTGAACAAGACCACTGAGTTACACTCATTGAACAAGACCACTGAGCTACACTCACTGAACCAGATCACTGAGTTACACTCAATGAACAAGACAACCGAGCATCACTCACTGAACAAGACCACTGAGTTACACTCACTGAACAAGACCACTGAGTTACACTCACTGAACCAGATAACAAAGTTACACTCACTGAAAGAGATCACTGAGTTACACTCACTGAACAAGACCACAGAGCTAAACTCATTGAACAAGAACACTGAGCTACACTCACTAAACCATAACACTGAGCTACACTCACCTGAACCAGAACAATAAGCTACACTCACTGAACTTGACCACTGAGATACACTCACTGAACTAGAACACTGAGCTACACTCACTGAACTCGAACATTGAGTTACACTCACTGAACTCGAACATTGAGTTACACTCACTGAACCCGAACACTGAGCTACACTCACTGAACCAGAACACTGAGCTACACTCACTGAACCAGAACACTGAGCTACACTCACTGAACCAGAACACTGAGCTACACTCACTGAACCAGAACAATGAGCTACACTCACTGAACCAGAACACTGAGCTACACTCACTGAACCAGAACACTGAGCTACACTCACTGAACCAGAACACTGAGCTACACTCACTGAACCAGAACACTGAGCTACACTCACTGAACTATAACACTGAGTTACACTCACTGAACAAGACCACTGAGTTACACTCACTGAACCAGATCACAAAGTTACACTCACTGAAAGAGATCACTGATTGACACTCACTGAACAAGACCACTGAGATACACTCAATGAACAAGACCACTGAGTTAAACTCACTGAACTCGAACACTGAGCTACACTCAATGAACAAGACCACTGAGTTACACTCATTGAAACAGAAAAATGTGCTACACTCACTGAACAAGACCACTGAGCTACACTCATTGAACAAGAACACTGAGCTACACTTACTGAACTCAAACACTGAGCTACACTCACTGAACCAGAACACTGAGCTACACTCACTGAACCAGAACAATGAGCTACACTCACTGAACTTGACCACTGAGCTACACTCATTGAACAAGACCATTGAGTTACACTCATTGAACCAGAACAATGAGCTATACTCAATGAACAGGAACACTGAGCGACACTCACTGAACCAGAACACTGAGCTACACTCACTGAACAAGACCACCAAGCTACACTCACTGAACCAGATCACTGAGTTATACTCAATGAACAAGACAACAGAGCATCACTCACTGAAACAGATCACAAAGTTACACTCACTGAAAGAGATCACTGAGTTACACTCACTGAACAAAACCACTGAGCTAGACTCAATGAACAAGACCACTGAGTTACACTCATTGAACAAGAACACTGAGCTACACTCACTAAACCAGAACACTGAGCTAAACTCACTGTACCAGAACAATGAGCTACACTCACTGAACTTGACCACTGAGATACACTCACTGAACTAGAACACTGAGTTACACTCATTGAACAAGACCACTGAGTTACACTCAGTGAACAAGAACACTGAGTTACACTCAATGAACAAGACCACTGAGATTACACTCATTGAGCCAGAACAATGAGCTACACTCACTGAACAAGACCACTGAGTTACACTCACTGAACTCGAACACTGAGCTACACTCACTGAACCAGAACACTGATCTACACTCACTGAACCAAAACAATCAGCTACACTCACTGAACTTGACCACTGAGATACACTCACTGAACTAGAACACTGAGCTACACTCACCGAACTCGAACATTGAGTTACACTCACTGAACCAGAACACTGAGCTACACTCACTGAACCAGAACACTGAGCTACACTCACTGAACAAGAACACTGAGCTACACTCACTGAACCAGAACACTGAGCTACACTCACTGAACCAAAACACTGAGCTACACTCACTGAACCAGAACACTGAGCTACACTCACTGAACTAGAACACTGAGTTACACTCACAGAACCAGATCACAAAGTTACACTCACTGAAAGAGATCACTGAGTGACACTCACTGAACAAGACCACTGAGATACACTCAATGAACAAGACCACTGAGTTAAACTCACTGAACTCGAACACTGAGCTACACTCAATGAACAAGACCACTGAGATACACTCACTAAACCAGAACACTGAGCTACACTCACTGAACAAGAACACTGAGCTACACTAACTGAACAAGAACACTGAGCTACACTCACTGAACCAGAACTCTGAGCTACACTCATTGAACTAGAACAATGAGCTACACTCACTGAACAAGACCACTGAGTTACACTCATTGAACAATAGTTACATAGTTAGTTACATAGTTACATAGGGTTGAAAAAAGACCAGTGTCCATCAAGTTCAACCCATCCAAGTAAACCCAGCACACACAACCCACACCTACCAATCTATATACTCACATACATAAACTATATATACAACCACTAATACTAACTGTAGATATTACTATCACAATAGCCTTGGATATTCTTTTTTTTTTTTTTTACAAGACCACTGAGTTACACTCATTGAACAAGAACAATGAGCTACACTCACTGAACAAGACCACTGAGTTACACTCACTGAACTGAAACACTGAGCTACACTCACTGAACTTGACCACTGAGCTACACTCATTGAACAAGACCACTGAGTTCCACTCATTGAACAAGAACACTGAGCTACACTCACTGAACAAGACCACTAAGCTACACTCACTGAACCAGATCACTGAGTTATACTCAATGAACAAGACAACAGAGCATCACTCACTGAAACAGATCACAAAGTTACACTCACTGAAAGAGATCACTGAGTTACACTCACTGAACAAGACCACTGAGCTACACTCAATGAACAAGACCACTGAGTTACACTCACTGAACTCAAACACTGAGCTACACTCACTGAACCAGAACAATGAGCTACACTCACTGAACTTGACCACTGAGCTACACTCATTGAACAAGACCACAGAGTTACACTCATTGAACCAGAACACTGAGCTACACTCACTGAACAAGACCACTAAGCTACACTCACTGAACCAGATCACTGAGTTATACTCAATGAACAAGACAACAGAGCATCACTCACTGAAACAGATCACAAAGTTACACTCACTGAAAGAGATCACTGAGTTACACTCACTGAACAAGACCACTGAGCTACACTCAATGAACAAGACCACTGAGTTAAACTCACTGAACTCGAACACTGAGCTACACTCAATGAACAAGACCACTGAGATACACTCACTAAACCAGAACACTGAGCTACACTCACTGAACAAGAACACTGAGCTACACTAACTGAACAAGAACACTGAGCTACACTCACTGAACCAGAACTCTGAGCTACACTCATTGAACTAGAACAATGAGCTACACTCACTGAACAAGACCACTGAGTTACACTCATTGAACAATAGTTACATAGTTAGTTACATAGTTACATAGGGTTGAAAAAAGACCAGTGTCCATCAAGTTCAACCCATCCAAGTAAACCCAGCACACACAACCCACACCTACCAATCTATATACTCACATACATAAACTATATATACAACCACTAATACTAACTGTAGATATTAGTATCACAATAGCCTTGGATATTCTTTTTTTTTTTTTTACAAGACCACTGAGTTACACTCATTGAACAAGAACAATGAGCTACACTCACTGAACAAGACCACTGAGTTACACTCACTGAACTGAAACACTGAGCTACACTCACTGAACCAGAACAATGAGCTACACTCACTGAACTTGACCACTGAGCTACACTCATTGAACAAGACCACTGAGTTCCACTCATTGAACCAGAACACTGAGCTACACTCACTGAACAAGACCACTAAGCTACACTCACTGAACCAGATCACTGAGTTATACTCAATGAACAAGACAACAGAGCATCACTCACTGAAACAGATCACAAAGTTACACTCACTGAAAGAGATCACTGAGTTACACTCACTGAACAAGACCACTGAGCTACACTCAATGAACAAGACCACTGAGTTACACTCACTGAACGCAAACACTGAGCTACACTCACTGAACCAGAACAATGAGCTACACTCACTGAACTTGACCACTGAGCTACACTCATTGAACAAGACCACAGAGTTACACTCATTGAACCAGAACACTGAGCTACACTCACTGAACAAGACCACTAAGCTACACTCACTGAACCAGATCACTGAGTTATACTCAATGAACAAGACAACAGAGCATCACTCACTGAAACAGATCACAAAGTTACACTCACTGAAAGAGATCACTGAGTTACACTCACTGAACATGACCACTGAGCTACACTCAATGAACAAGACCACTGAGTTACACTCACTGAACTCAAACACTGAGCTACACTCACTAAACCAGAACACTGAGCTACACTCACTGAACCAGAACAATGAGCTACACTCACTGAACTTGACCACTGAGATACACTCACTGAACTAGAACACTGAGTTACACTCACTGAACAAGAACACTGAGTTACACTCACTGAACCCGAACACTGAGCTACACTCACTGAACCAGAACACTGAGCTAAACTCACTGAACCAGAACACTGAGCTAAACTCACAGAACAAGAACACTGAGCTACACTCACTAAACAAGAACACTGAGCTACACTCACTTAACTAGAACAATGAGCTATACTCACTGAACAAGACCACTGAGTTACACTCAGTGAACAAGAACACTGAGTTACACTCAATGAACAAGACCACTGAGATTACACTCATTGAACCAGAACAATGAGCTACACTCACTGAACTTGACCACTGAGTTACACTCACTGAACTCGAACACTGAGCTACACTCACTGAACCAGAACACTGAGCTACACTCACTGAACCAGAATAATGAGCTACACTCACTGAACTTGACCACTGAGATACACTCACTAAACAAGAACACTGAGTTACACTCACTGAATTCGAACACTGAGCTACACTCACTGAACCAGAACACTGAGCTACACTCACTGAACAAAAACACTGAGCTACACTCACTGAACAAGAACACTGAGCAACACTCACTGAACACGAACACTGAGCTACACTCACTGAACTAGAACAATGAGCTACACTCACTGAACAAGAAAACTGAGTTACACTCACTGAACAAGAACACTGAGTTACACTCAATGAACAAGACCACTGAGTTACACTCATTTAACCAGAACAATGAGCTACACTCACTGAACCAGAACACTGAGCTACACTCACTGAACCAGAACACTGAGCTACACTCACTGAACCAGAACAATGAGCTACACTCACTGAACAAGACCACTGAGCTTCACTCATTGAACCAGAACACTGAGTTACACTCAATGAACAAGACCACTGAGTTACACTCATTGAACCAGAACAATGAGCTACACTCACTGAACAAGACCACTGAGCTTCACACATTGAACCAGAACAATGAGCTACACTCACTGAACAAGACCACTGAGTTACACTCATTGAACAAGACCACTGAGCTACACTCACTGAACCAGATCACTGAGTTACACTCACTGAAAGAGATCACTGAGTTACACTCACTGAACAAGACCACTGAGCTACACTCACTGAACCAGAACACTGAGCTACACTCACTGAATCAGAACACTGAGTTACACTCACTGAACTAGAACACTGTGCTACACTCACTGAACAAGACCACTGAGTTACACTCACTGAACAAGAACACTGAGCTACACTCAATGAATCAGATCACTGTGTTACACTCAATGAACCAGGTCACTGTGTTACACTCAATGAACAGGACAACGGAGCATCACACACTGAACAAGACCACAGAGTTAAACTCACTGAACAAGACCACTGAGATATACTCACTGAACCAGATCACAAAGTTACACTCACTGAAAGAGATCACAGAGTTACACTCACTGAACAAGACCACTGAGTTACTCATTGAACCAGAATACTGAGCTACACTCACTGAACTTAACCACTGAGTTAAACTCACTGAACTCGAACACTGAGCTAAACTCAATGAACAAGACCACTGAGTTACACTCATTGAACCAGAACACTGAGCTATACTCAATGAAAAAGACCACTGAGTTACACTCATTGAACCAGAACAATGAGCTACACTCACTGAACAAGACCACTGAGCTACACTCATTGAACAAGAACACTGAGCTACACTCACTAAACCAGAACAATGAGCTACACTCACTGAACCAGAACAATGAGCTACACTCACTGAACTTGACCACTGAGTTAAACTCACTGAACTCGAACACTGAGCTACACTCACTGAACCAGAACACTGAGCTACACTCACTGAACAAGACCACTGAGTTACACTCACTGAACAAGAACACTGAGCTACACTCAATGAACCAGATCACTGAGTTACACTCAATGAACAAGTCAACGGAGCATCACACACTGAACAAGACCACTGAGTTATACTCACTGAACAAGATCACAAAGTTACACTCACTGAAAGAGATCACTGGGTTACACTCACTGAACAAGACCACTGAGCTACACTCAATGAACAAGACCACTGAGTTACACTCATTGAACCAGAACAATGAGCTACACTCACTGAACTTGACCACTGAGTTACACTCACTGAACTCGAACACTGAGCTACACTCAATGAACAAGACCACTGAGTTACACTCATTGAACAAGAACAATGAGCTACACTCACTGAACCAGAACACTGAGCTACACTCACTGAAAAAGAACACTGAGCTACACTCACTGAACCAGAACACTGAGCTACCCTCACTGAACAAGACCACTGAGTTACACTCACTGAACAAGAACACTGAGCTACACTCAATGAACCAGATCACCGAGTTACACTCAATGAACAAGACAACGGAGCATCACACACTGAACAAGACAACTGAGTTATACTCACTGAACCAGATCACAAAGTTACACTCACTGAAAGAGATCACTGAGTTACACTCACTGAACAAGACCTCGGAGCTACACTCAATGAACAAGACCACTGAGTTACACTCATTGAACCAGAACAATGAGCTACACTCACTGAACTTGACCACTGAGTTACACTCACTGAACTCGAACACTGAGCAACACTCAATGAACAAGACCACTGAGTTACACTCATTGAACCAGAACAATGAGCTACACTCACTGAACAAGACCACTGAGCTTCACTCATTGAACCAGAACAATGAGCTACACTCACTGAACAAGACCACTGAGTTACACTCATTGAACAAGACCACTGAGCTACACTCAATGAACAAGACCACTGAGTTACACTCATTGAACCAGAACAATGAGCTACACTCACTGAACCAGAACACTGAGCTACACTCACTGAACCAGAACAATGAGCTACACTCACTGAACAAGACCACTGAGCTTCACTCATTGAACCAGAACACTGAGTTACACTCAATGAACAAGACCACTGAGTTACACTCATTGAACCAGAACAATGAGCTACACTCACTGAACAAGACCACTGAGCTTCACACATTGAACCAGAACAATGAGCTACACTCACTGAACAAGACCACTGAGTTACACTCATTGAACAAGACCACTGAGCTACACTCACTGAACCAGATCACTGAGTTACACTCACTGAAAGAGATCACTGAGTTACACTCACTGAACAAGACCACTGAGCTACACTCACTGAACCAGAACACTGAGCTACACTCACTGAATCAGAACACTGAGTTACACTCACTGAACTAGAACACTGTGCTACACTCACTGAACAAGACCACTGAGTTACACTCACTGAACAAGAACACTGAGCTACACTCAATGAATCAGATCACTGAGTTACACTCAATGAACCAGGTCACTGTGTTACACTCAATGAACAGAACAACGGAGCATCACACACTGAACAAGACCACAGAGTTAAACTCACTGAACAAGACCACTAAGATATACTCACTGAACAAGATCACAAAGTTACGCTCACTGAAAGAGATCACAGAGTTACACTCACTGAACAAGACCACTGAGTTACTCATTGAACCAGAACACTGAGCTACACTCACTGAACTTAACCACTGAGTTAAACTCACTGAACTCGAACACTGAGCTAAACTCAATGAACAAGACCACTGAGTTACACTTATTGAACCAGAACACTGAGCTATACTCAATGAAAAAGACCACTGAGTTACACTCATTGAACCAGAACAATGAGCTACACTCACTGAACAAGACCACTGAGCTACACTCATTGAACAAGAACACTGAGCTACACTCACTAAACCAGAACAATGAGCTACACTCACTGAACCAGAACAATGAGCTACACTCACTGAACTTGACCACTGAGTTAAACTCACTGAACTCGAACACTGAGCTACACTCACTGAACCAGAACACTGAGCTACACTCACTGAACAAGACCACTGAGTTACACTCACTGAACAAGAACACTGAGCTACACTCAATGAACCAGATCACTGAGTTACACTCAATGAACAAGTCAACGGAGCATCACACACTGAACAAGACCACTGAGTTACACTCACTGAACAAGAACACTGAGCTACACTCACTGAACCAGATCACTGAGTTACACTCACTGAACAAGACCACTGAGCTACACTCAATGAACAAGACCACTGAGTTACACTCATTGAACCAGAACAATGAGCTACACTCACTGAACTTGACCACTGAGTTACACTCACTGAACTCGAACACTGAGCTACACTCAATGAACAAGACCACTGAGTTACACTCATTGAACAAGAACAATGAGCTACACTCACTGAACCAGAACACTGAGCTACACTCACTGAAAAAGAACACGGAGCTACACTCACTGAACCAGAACACTGAGCTACCCTCACTGAACAAGACCACTGAGTTACACTCACTGAACAAGAACACTGAGTTACACTCAATGAACCAGATCACCGAGTTACACTCAATGAACAAGACAACGGAGCATCACACACTGAACAAGACAACTGAGTTATACTCACTGAACCAGATCACAAAGTTACACTCACTGAAAGAGATCACTGAGTTACACTCACTGAACAAGACCTCTGAGCTACACTCAATGAACAAGACCACTGAGTTACACTCACTGAACTCGAACAATGAGCTACACTCACTGAACAAGACCACTGAGCTTCACTCATTGAACCAGAACAATGAGCTACACTCACTGAACTTGACCACTGAGTTACACTCACTGAACTCGAACACTGAGCTACACTCAATGAACAAGACCACTGAGTTACACTCATTGAACCAGAACAATGAGCTACACTCACTGAACAAGACCACTGAGCTTCACTCATTGAACCAGAACAATGAGCTAAACTCACTGAACAAGACCACTGAGTTACACTCATTGAACAAGACCACTGAGCTACACTCACTGAACCAGATCACTGAGTTACACTCAATGAACAAGACAACCGAGCATCACTCACTGAACAAGACCACTGAGTTACACTCACTGAACAAGACCACTGAGTTACACTCACTGAACCAGATAACAAAGTTACACTCACTGAAAGAGATCACTGAGTTACACTCACTGAACAAGACCACTGAGCTACACTCATTGAACAAGAACACTGAGCTACACTCACTAAACCATAACACTGAGCTACACTCACTGAACCAGAACAATAAGCTACACTCACTGAACTTGACCACTGAGATACACTCACTGAACTAGAACACTGAGCTACACTCACTGAACTCGAACATTGAGTTACACTCACTGAACTCGAACACTGAGCTACACTCACTGAACCAGAACACTGAGCTACACTCACTGAACCAGAACACTGAGCTACACTCACTGAACAAGAACACTGAGCTACACTCACAGAACCAGAACACTGAGCTACACTCACTGAACTAGAACACTGAGTTACACTCACTGAACAAGACCACTGAGTTACACTCACTGAACCAGATCACAAAGTTACACTCACTGAAAGAGATCACTGAGTGACACTCACTGAACAAGACCACTGAGATACACTCAATGAACAAGACCACTGAGTTAAACTCACTGAACTCGAACACTGAGCTACACTCAATGAACAAGACCACTGAGTTACACTCATTGAAACAGAAAAATGTGCTACACTCACTGAACAAGACCACTGAGCTACACTCATTGAACAAGAACACTGAGCTACACTTACTGAACTCAAACACTGAGCTACACTCACTGAACCAGAACACTGAGCTACACTCACTGAACCAGAACAATGAGCTACACTCACTGAACTTGACCACTGAGCTACACTCATTGAACAAGACCACTGAGTTACACTCATTGAACCAGAACAATGAGCTACACTCACTGAACTTGACCACTGAGTTACACTCACTGAAGTCGATCACTAAGCTACACTCAATGAACAGGAACACTGAGCGACACTCACTGAACCAGAACACTGAGCTACACTCACTGAACAAGACCACCAAGCTACACTCACTGAACCAGATCACTGAGTTATACTCAATGAACAAGACAACAGAGCATCACTCACTGAAACAGATCACAAAGTTACACTCACTGAAAGAGATCATTGAGTTACACTCACTGAACAAAACCACTGAGCTACACTCAATGAACAAGACCACTGAGTTACACTCATTGAACAAGAACACTGAGCGACACACACTAAACCAGAACACTGAGCTAAACTCACTGTACCAGAACAATGAGCTACACTCACTGAACTTGACCACTGAGATACACTCACTGAACTAGAACACTGAGTTAAACTCATTGAACAAGACCACTGAGTTACACTCAGTGAACAAGAACACTGAGTTACACTCAATGAACAAGACCACTGAGATTACACTCATTGAGCCAGAACAATGAGCTACACTCACTGAACAAGACCACTGAGTTACACTCACTGAACTCGAACACTGAGCTACACTCACTGAACCAGAACACTGAGCTACACTCACTGAACCAGAACAATCAGCTACACTCACTGAACTTGACCACTGAGATACACTCACTGAACTAGAACACTGAGCTACACTCACTGAACTCGAACATTGAGTTACACTCACTGAACCTGAACACTGAGCTACACTCACTGAACCAGAACACTGAGCTACACTCACTGAACAAGAACACTGAGCTACACTAACTGAACAAGAACACTGAGCTACACTCACTGAACCAGAACTCTGAGCTACACTCACTGAACTAGAACAATGAGCTACACTCAATGAACAAGACCACTAAGTTACACTCATTGAACAATAGTTACATAGTTACATAGGGTTGAAAAAAGACCAGTGTCCATCAAGTTAAACCCATCCAAGTAAACCCAGCACACACAACCCACACCTACCAATCTATATACTCACATACATAAACTATATATACAACCACTAATACTAACTGTAGATATTAGTATCACAATAGCCTTGGATATTCTATGTTTTTTTTTTTTTTTTTACAAGAACACTGAGTTACACTCAATGAACAAGAACACTGAGCTACACTAACTGAACAAGAACACTGAGCTACACTCACTGAACCAGAACACTGAGCTACACTAACTGAACTAGAACAATGAGCTACACTCACTGAACAAGACCACTGAGTTACACTCATTGAACAATAGTTACATAGTTAGTTACATAGTTACATAGGGTTGAAAAAAGACCAGTGTCCATCAAGTTCAACCCATCCAAGTAAACCCAGCACACACATCCCACACCTACCAATCTATATACTCACATACATAAACTATATATACAACCACTAATACTAACTGTAGATATTAGTATCACAATAGCCTTGGATATTCTTTTTTTTTTTTTTTTTTTACAAGACCACTGAGTTACACTCATTGAACAAGAACAATGAGCTACACTCACTGAACAAGACGACTGAGTTACACTCACTGAACTCAAACACTGAGCTACACTCACTGAACCAGAACAATGAGCTACACTCACTGAACTTGACCACTGAGCTACACTCATTGAACAAGACCACTGAGTTACACTCATTGAACCAGAACACTGAGCTACACTCACTGAACAAGACCACTAAGCTACACTCACTGAACCAGATCACTGAGTTATACTCAATGAACAAGACAACAGAGCATCACTCACTGAAACAGATCACAAAGTTACACTCACTGAAAGAGATCACTGAGTTACACTCACTGAACAAGACCACTGAGCTACACTCAATGAACAAGACCACTGAGTTACACTCATTGAACAAGAACACTGAGCTACACTCACTAAACCAGAACACTGAGCTACACTCACTGAACCAGAACAATGAGCTACACTCACTGAACTTGACCAGTGAGATACACTCACTGAACTAGAACACTGAGTTACACTCACTGAACAAGAACACTGAGTTACACTCACTGAACCCGAACACTGAGCTACACTCACTGAACCAGAACACTGAGCTACACTCACTGAACCAGAACAGTGAGCTAAACTCACTGAACAATAACACTGAGCTACACTCACTGAACAAGAACACTGAGCTACACTCACTTAACTAGAACAATGAGCTATACTCACTGAACAAGACCACTGAGTTACACTCAGTGAACAAGAACACTGAGTTACACTCAATGAACAAGACCACTGAGATTACACTCATTGAACCAGAACAATGAGCTACACTCACTGAACTTGACCACTGAGTTACACTCACTGAACTCGAACACTGAGCTACACTCACTGAACCAGAACACTGAGCTACACTCACTGAACCAGAATAATGAGCTACACTCACTGAACTTGACCACTGAGATACACTCACTAAACTAGAACACTGAGCTACACTCACTGAATTCGAACACTGAGCTACACTCACTGAACCAGAACACTGAGCTACACTCACTGAACCAGAACACTGAGCTACACTCACTGAACAAGAACACTGAGCAACACTCACTGAACACGAACACTGAGCTACACTCACTGAACTAGAACAATGAGCTACACTCACTGAACAAGAAAACTGAGTTACACTCACTGAACAAGAACACTGAGTTAAACTCAATGAACAAGACCACTGAGTTACACTCATTTAACCAGAACAATGAGCTACACTCACTGAACAAGACCACTGAGTTACACTCACTGAACTAGAACACTGAGCTACACTCACTGAACCAGAACAATGAGCTACACTCACTGAACTTGACCACTGAGCTACACTCATTGAACAAGACCACTGAGTTACACTCATTGAACCAGAACACTGAGCTACACTCACTGAACAAGACCACTAAGCTACACTCACTGAACCAGATCACTGAGTTATACTCAATGAACAAGACAACAGAGCATCACTCACTGAAACAGATCACAAAGTTACACTCACTGAAAGAGATCACTGAGTTACACTCACTGAACAAGACCACTGAGCTACACTCAATGAACAAGACCACTGAGTTACACTCATTGAACAAGAACACTGAGCTACACTCACTAAACCAGAACACTGAGCTACACTCACTGAACCAGAACAATGAGCTACACTCACTGAACTTGACCAGTGAGATACACTCACTGAACTAGAACACTGAGTTACACTCAATGAACAAGACCACTGAGTTACACTCATTGAAACAGAAAAATGTGCTACACTCACTGAACAAGACCACTGAGCTACACTCACTGAACAAGAACACTGAGCAACACTCACTGAACACGAACACTGAGCTACACTCACTGAACTAGAACAATGAGCTACACTCACTGAACAAGAAAACTGAGTTACACTCACTGAACAAGAACACTGAGTTAAACTCAATGAACAAGACCACTGAGTTACACTCATTTAACCAGAACAATGAGCTACACTCACTGAACAAGACCACTGAGTTACACTCACTGAACTTGAACACTGAGCTACACTCACTGAACCAGAACACTGAGCTACACTCACTGAACCAGAACAATGAGCTACACTCACTGAACAAGACCACTGAGCTTCACTCATTGAACCAGAACACTGAGTTACACTCAATGAACAAGACCACTGAGTTACACTCATTGAACCAGAACAATGAGCTACACTCACTGAAGAACACCACTGAGCTTCACTCATTGAACCAGAACAATGAGCTACATTCACTGAACAAGACCACTGAGTTACACTCATTGAACAAGACCACTAAGCTACACTCACTGAACCAGATCACTGAGTTACACTCACTGAAAGAGATCACTGAGTTACACTCACTGAACAAGACCACTGAGCTACACTCACTGAACCAGAAAACTGAGCTACACTCACTGAACCAGAACACTGAGTTACACTCACTGAACTAGAACACTGTGCTACACTCACTGAACAAGACCACTGAGTTACACTCACTGAACAAGAACACTGAGCTACACTCAATGAATCAGATCACTGAGTTACACTCAATGAACCAGATCACTGTGTTACACTCAATGAACAGGACAACGGAGCATCACACACTGAACAAGACCATAGAGTTAAACTCACTGAACAAGACCACTGAGATATACTCACTGAACCAGATCACAAAGTTACACTCACTGAAAGAGATCACTGAGTTACACTCACTGAACAAGACCACTGAGTTACACTCAATGAACAAGACCACTGAGTTACACTCATTGAACAAGAACAATGAGCTACACTCACTGAACAAGACCACTGAGCTACACTCATTGAACAAGAACACTGAGCTACACTCACTAAACTAGAACAATGAGCTACACTCACTGAACCAGAACAATGAGCTACACTCACTGAACTTGACCACTGAGTTACACTCAATGAAAAAGAACAATGAGCTACACTTACTGAACTTGACCACTGAGTTAAACTCACTGAACTCGAACACTGAGCTACACTCACTGAACCAGAACACTGAGCTACACTCAATGAACAAGACCACTGAGTTACACTCACTGAACAAGAACACTGAGCTACACTCAATGAACCAGATCACTGAGTTACACTCAATGAACAAGTCAACGGAGCATCACACACTGAACAGGACCACTGAGTTATACTCACTGAACCAGATCACAAAGTTACACTCACTGAAAGAGATCACTGAGTTACACTCACTGAACAAGACCACTTGAGCTACACTCAATGAACAAGACCACTGAGTTACACTCAATGTACAAGATCACTGAGTTACACTCAATGAACAAGACAACAGAGCATCACTCACTGAACAAGACCACTGAGTTACACTCACTGAACAAGATCACTGAGTTAAACTCACTGAACCAGATCACAAAGTTACACTCACTGAAATAGATCACTGAGTTACACTCACTGAACAAGACCACTGAGCTACACTGAATGAACAAGACCACTGAGTTACTTACACTCATTGAACAAGAACACTGAGCTACACTCACTAAACAAGAACACTGAGCTACACTCACTGAACAAGAACAATAAGCTACACTCACTGAACTTGACCACTGAGATACACTCACTGAACTAGAACACTGAGCTACACTCACTGAACAAGAACACTGAGTAAAACTCACTGAACTCGAACACTGAGCTACACTCACTGAACAAGAACACTGAGCTACACTCACTGAACCAGAACACTGAGCTACACTCACTGAACAAGAACACTGAGCTACACTCACTGAACCAGAACACTGAGCTACACTCAATGAACCAGAACACTGAGCTACACTCACTGAACTAGAACACTGAGTTACACTCACTGAACAAGACCACGAGTTACACTCACTGAACCAGATCACAAAGTTACACTCACTGAAAGAGATCCCTGAGTGACACTCACTGAACAAGACCACTGAGATACACTCAATGAACAAGTCCACTGAGTTACACGCATTGAACCAGAACAATGAGCTACATTCACTGAACTTGACCACTGAGTTACACTCACTGAACTCGAACACTGAGCTACACTCAATGAACAAAACCACTGAGTTACACTCTTTGAACCAGAAAAATGTGCTACACTCACTGAACAAGAACACTGAGCTACACTCACTAAACCAGAACAATGAGCTACACTCACTGAACAAGACCACTAAGCTACACTCACTGAACCAGATCACTGAGTTACACTCAATGAACAAGACCACTGAGTTACTTACACTCATTGAACAAGAACACTGAGCTACACTCACTAAACCAGAACACTGAGCTACACTCACTGAACCAGAACAATAAGCTACACTCACTGAACTTGACCACTGAGATACACTCACTGAACTAGAACACTGAGCTACACTCACTGAACAAAAACACTGAGCTATACTCACTGAACCAGAACACTGAGCTACACTCACTGAACCAGAACACTGAGCTACACTAACTGAAGAAGAACACTGAGCTACACTCACTGAACCAGAACACTGAGCTACACTCACTGAACTAGAACAATGAGCTACACTCACTGACCAAGACCACTGAGTTACACTCACTGAACAAGAACACTGAGTTACACTCAATGAACAAGACCACTAGAGTTACACTCATTGAACCAGAACAATGAGCTACACTCACTGAACCAGAACACTGAGCTACACTCACTGAACCAGAACAATGAGCTACACTCACTGAACTTGACCACTGAGATACACTCACTGAACTAGAACACTGAGCTATACTCACTGAACCAGAACAATGAGCTACACTCACTGAACTTGACCACTGATTTACACTCACTGAACAAGACCACTGAGTTACACTCATTGAACAAGAACACTGAGCTACACTCACTGAACCAGAACAATGAGCTACACTCACTGAACTTGACCACTGAGATATACTCACTGAACTAGAACACTGAGCTACACTCACTGAACCAGAACACTGAGCTACACTCACTGAACTAGAACACTGAGCTACACTCACTGAACTAGAACACTGAGCTACACTCACTGAACAAAACCACTGAGTTACACACACTGAACCAGAACACTGAGCTACACTCACTGAACCAGAACACTGAGCTACACTCACTGAACAAGAACACTGAGCTATACTCACTGAATCAGATCACTGAGTTATACTCACTGAACCAGATCACAAAGTTACACTCACTGAACAAGACCACTGAGATAAAGTCAATGAAAAAGACCACTGAGTTACACTCATTGAACCAGAACAATGAGCTACACTCACTGAACTTGACTACTGAGTTACACTCACTGAACTCGAACACTGAGCTACACTCAGTGAACAAGACCACTGAGATACACTCATTGAACCAGAACAATCAGCTACACTCACTGAACTTGACTACTGAGTTACACTCACTGAACCAGTTCACTGAGTTACACTCACTGAACAAGACCACTGAGCTACACTCATTGAACAAGAACACTGAGCTACACTCACTGAACCAGAACAATGAGCTACACTCACTGAACTTGACCACTGAGTTACACTCACTGAACAAGACCACTGAGTTACACTCATTGAACAAGAACACTGAGCTACACTCACTAAACCAGAACAATGAGCTACACTCACTGAACCAGAACAATGAGCTACACTCAATGAACAAGACCACTGAGTTACACTCATTGAACCAGAACAATGAGCTACACTCACTGAACCAGAACAATGAGCTACACTCAATGAACAAGAACACTGAGCGACACTCACTGAACCAGAACACTGAGCTACACTCACTGAAGCAGACTACCAAACTACACTCACTGAACCAAATCACTGAGTTATACTCAATGAACAAGACAACAGAGCATCACTCACTGAACAAGACCACTGAGTTACACTCAATGAACAAGATCACTGAGTTACACTCACTGAAACAGATCACAAAGTTACACTCACTGAAAGAGATCACTGAGTTACACTCACTGAACAAGACCACTGAGCTACACTCAATGAACAAGACCACTGAGTTACACTCATTGAACAAGAACACTGAGCTACACACACTAAACCAGAACACTGAGCTACACTCACTGAACCAGAACAATGAGCTACACTCACTGAACTTGACCACTGAGATACACTCACTGAACTAGAACACTGAGTTACACTCACTGAACTCGAACACTGAGCTACACTCACTGAACCAGAACACTGAGCTACACTCACTGAACTCGAACACTGAGCTACACTCAATGAACAAGACCACTGAGTTACACTCAATGAACAGGACAACGGAGCATCACACACTGAACAAGACCTCTGAGTTAAACTCACTGAACAAGACCACCGAGCTACACTCACTGAACCAGATCACAAAGTTACACTCACTGAAAGAGATCACTGAGTTACACTCACTGAACAAGACCACTGAGCTACACTCACTAAACCAGAACACTGAGCTACACTCACTGAACCAGAACAATGAGCTACACTCACTGAACTTGACCACTGAGTTACACTCACTGAACAAGACCACTGAGTTACACTCATTGAACAAGAACACTGAGCTACACTCACTAAACCAGAACAATGAGCTACACTCACTGAACTTGACCACTGAGATACACTCACTGAACTAGAACACTGAGTTACACTCACTGAACTCGAACACTGAGCTACACTCACTGAACCAGAACACTGAGCTACACTCACTGAACTCGAACACTGAGCTACACTCAATGAACAAGACCACTGAGTTACACTCAATGAACAAGATCACTGAGTTACACTCACTGAAAGAGATCACTGAGTTACACTCACTGAACAAGACCACTGAGCTACACTCACTAAACCAGAACACTGAGCTACACTCACTGAACCAGAACAATGAGCTACACTCACTGAACTTGACCACTGAGTTACACTCACTGAACAAGACCACTGAGTTACACTCATTGAACAAGAACACTGAGCTACACTCACTAAACCAGAACAATGAGCTACACTCACTGAACTTGACCACTGAGATACACTCACTGAACTAGAACACTGAGCTACACTCACTGAACAAGAACATTGAGTTACACTCACTGAACTCGAACACTGAGCTAAACTCACTGAACCAGAACACTGAGCTACACTCACTGAACCAGAACACTGAGCTACACTCACTGAACAAGAACACTGAGCTATACTCACTGAATCAGATCACTGAGTTACACTCAATGAACCAGATCACTGAGTTACACTCACTGAACAAGACCACTGAGCAACCCTCAATGAACAAGACCACTGAGTTACACTCATTGAACCAGAACAATGAGTTACACTCACTGAACTTGACCACTGACTTACATTCACTGAACTCGAACACTGAGCTACACTCAATGAACAAGACCACTGAGTTACACTCATTGAACCAGAACAATGAGCTACACTCACTGAACAAGACCACTGAGCTACACTCATTGAACAAGAACACTGAGCTACACTCACTAAACCAGAACAATGAGCTACACTCACTGACCCAGAAAAATGAGCTACACTCACTGAACTTGACCACTGAGCTACACTCAATGAACAAGACCACTGAGTTACACTCATTGAACCAGAACAATGAGCTACACTCACTGAACTTGACCACTGAGTTAAACTCACTGAACTCGAACACTGAGCTACACTCACTGAACTTGACCACTGAGTTAAACTCACTGAACTCGAACACTGAGCTACACTCAATGAACAAGAACACTGAGCGACACTTACTGAACCAGAACACTGAGTTACACTCACTGAACCAGATGACAAAGTTACACTCACTGAACCAGATGACAAAGTTACACTCACTGAAATAGATCACTGAGTTACACTCACTGAACAAGACCACTGAGCTACACTCACTGAACAAGACCACTGAGTTACTTACACTCATTGAACAAGAACACTGAGCTACACTCACTGAACTTGACCACTGAGATACACTCACTGAACTAGAATACTGAGCTACACTCACTGAACAAGAACACTGAGTTACACTCACTGAACTCGAACACTGAGCTACACTCACTGAACCAGAACACTGAGCTACACTCACTGAACCAGAACACTGAGCTACACTAACTGAACAAGAACACTGAGCTACACTCACTGAACCAGAACACTGAGCTACACTTACTGAAGTAGAACAATGAGCTACACTCACTGAACAAGACCACTGAGTTACACTCACTGAACAAGAACACTGAGTTACACTCAATGAACAAGACCACTAAGCTAAACTCATTGAACCAGAACAATGAGCTACACTCACTGAACCAGAACACTGAGCTACACTCACTGAACCAGAACAATGAGCTACACTCACTGAACCTGACCAATGAGATACACTCACTGAACTAGAACACTGAGCTATACTCACTGAACCAGAACAATGAGCTACACTCACTGAACTTGACCACTGAGTTACACTCACTGAACAAGACCACTGAGTTACACTCATTGAACAAGAACACTGAGCTACACTCACTGAACCAGAACAATGAGCTACACTCACTGAACCAGAACAATGAGCTACACTCACTGAACTTGACCACTGAGATACACTCACTGAACTAGAACACTGAGCTACACTCACTGAACCAGAACACTCAGCTACACTCACTGAACAAGAACACTGAGCTACACTCACTGAACAAGAACACTGAGCTACACTCACTGAACTAGAACACTGAGCTACACTCACTGAACAAAACCACTGAGTTACACACACTGAACAAGAACACTGAGCTACACTCAATGAACCAGATCACCGAGTTACACTCAATGAACAGGACAACGGAGCATCACACACTGAACAAGACCACTGAGTTAAACTCACTGAACATGACCACTGAGTTATACTCACTGAACCAGATCACAAAGTTACACTCACTGAAAGAGATCACTGAGTTACACTCACTGAACAAGACCACTGAGATAAACTCAATGAAAAAGACCACTGAGTTACACTCATTGAACCAGAACAATGAGCTACACTCACTGAACTTGACTACTGAGTTACACTCACTGAACAAGAACACTAAGTTACACTCATTGAACAAGACAACAGAGCATCACTCACTGAACAAGACCACTGAGTTACACTCACTGAACAAGATGACTGAGCTACACTCACTGAACCAGATCACAAAGTTACACTCACTGAAAGAGATCACTGAGTTACACTCACTGAACAAGACCACTGAGTTACACTCATTGAACAAGAACACTGAGCTACACTCACTAAACCAGAACACTGAGCTACACTCACTGAACGAGAACAATGAGCTACACTCACTGAACTTGACCACTGAGATACACTCACTGAACTAGAACACTGACCTACACTCACTGAACCAGAACACTGAGCTACACTCACTGAACAAGAACACTGAGCTACACTCACTGAACAAGAACACTGAGCTACACTCACTAAACCAGAACACTGAGCTACACTCAATGAAGAAGACCACGGAGCATTACTCACTGAACAAGACCACTGAGTTACACTCACTGAACAAGACCACTGAGCTACACTCACTGAACCAGATCACTGAGTTACACTCAATGAAGAAGACCACGGAGCATTACTCACTGATCCAGACCACTGAGTTACACTAATTGAACCATCCATCTATCTATCTTAGTATCTATATCCATATCCAGGGTTGGACTGGGAGGTGTCGTGCTCACAGGTGCCGCTGCCTTAGGGACACCTAATTGAAACTTACCTTAAGCGCATCAGGGGAGGAGACCAGTGGCTCAGGGGATTGCCCAGAGATTACCGGGTCAGGGGAGGGTCCCTGCGCCCCAGTCCAACCCTGCCCATACCTATATATAGTGTGTATTTATTCTATCTATATACATTAGCATATACATGTAATAGGACAATTAAATTGCTAAAGACCAGAAGCACTCCTGTACCCTTTCTCAGTTGGGGGTTACATGTTCAACCAAAGAGGTGCAACATACCCATCCTCTACCTAACCTTCCATGAAGGACCTCTTTGGTTGAACATGAGATCCCTTGCAAAGGGACCTAACCCCTTAGAGAGCCAGCAAGGACATAGATAATAAAATAATAACATTGCATTTTACTTGTATCCCGTTTCTCTCTTCTCTTTACCAAACGTCCTTCTTCTTCACTTTCTCTTTATCTTTTCCTTCATCTTCTTTTGCCCAAAATGACCTAAAAAATATGAAGGAATTGTTTACACAGTGCACTCAACTTCTCAATACATTAGCCCTATGGCAGTTAAAATCCAGTTTCACCAGATCATAGTGCATGCAGCATCCCATGACAACATAGAAGGAAAATATTAACTTTAAAACCAAGAAATGTGCCTTTTTGTTGGATTTCCTAATTTCAAATGTCTCACCTAGGAAATAAAAAGGCTTTGCTTTGCCCATGTAACTCCGCTTAAATACAAACTTACTTATCTCACTGCTGCACATAGGTAGTTCAACAAACTATTTCTCCTATTTGTTGAAAAATGTTTATCCCAACTGCAAATTTAGTCAATAAAATTAAAATTAGCCCCAAAATGACAAAAGTTGTTATAAAGAGCAGTCATAAAATCAGTGTACAAAATCTTCGTAAATTTACAAGAAAGATGCAAAGATTTCACCCTATAAACATGACAATCGCCTTTTTAAATTTGCAACTTACTTGTTTCACTCTCTTTCTCTCCTTTGCTGGTTTTAAACTAATTTTGCTCTCTTCTCTACCAAATATTCTACCTCTTGGTAGAACTATATAACTCCTAGCTTCTCTTTCTCCACTTTCAGCTGCTGCTGAACAAATATACAACGGACATGTGTAAAATCCTAAAAACATATCAAATTAAAGTTAAACTCAAAAACGCCAAAAATTGCGCCCATCGGGAGTCCTTTTATAAACAGCATCGGATCCTTGCTTGCTTGTCAGTCTCCTTATGCGATCTGCAGTATTCGCTTTGGTCCTGGTTTGCAAGTCTCTCCGTTCGCGTTCCCCCTTTGGCGTCTCTCTACACCGCTTCGCCGACTGGCTTCCTCTGAGCAATCGCATAAGGAGACTGAAAAGCAAGCAAGGATCCGACGCTGTTAAAAAAGGACTCCCAATGGGCGCAATTTTTATGGCGTTTGTGAGTTTAACTTTTAATATGTTTTTGAATAAAGTTTTAGGATTTTACACATGTCCGCTGTATATTTGTTCAGCAGCAGCAGCAGCTGAGAAAGAGAAGCTGGGAGTTATAGTTCTACCAAGAGGGAATTAGTTACAAGCTCCAAGACCATAGTGCTGGTCTGTAAGTATATGCACAATTGGTTGGGGATAAAAGGAAGTCACAGAAGAGTGTGAAATATGGAAATTCACCTATTTAAATAGACACGAACTTTAAACACTTTGCAGTGGATTGTACTTTCCCAAAAAAGTGAAGTAAATTTGGTAGTGGTGTTCACAAGATTTGTTTTGGATATAAAAACGTTTGGAGGGGTGATTATCAATATTATATTACACTATTTTTTTTTATCCCATAAGACCCCATCTGGGAAGTCTGCACAGAGGAGGGCGCTCCAGAGTTAAGTATTATTGTTTAAACCGAAGCACGAGGTATCTGGAGTGGGTTATACATTTCATTCACACTAAAAAATCATTTTGTTTCACTCTAGAAACCATACCACTAAGCAATACTCTATAAACTAGATCATTGAGATATACTCCACAACTCATTACACTGAACTACACTCAATAAACCAGAAAATTAAGGTAAACTCCATAAACCATACACCTGAGAAATACTCTATAAACCAGATTGTGAAGATATACTCCACAAATCAGACCAATCAGCTACACTCCAAAAACCAGATCATTCAGATACACTCCATAAAATATAACACTGTCCTACACCTAATAAACCAGAAAATTAAGGTACACTCCATAAACCATACCACTCAGGTACACTCCACAAACCAGCTCATTGAGAAATACTCCATAAACTATGCCACTGACCTATACTCCATTTACCAGATCATTGAGATACACCCTATAAACCATATAACTGTAGTACACTCTATAAAACAAATAAAGTTGAGCAACACTCCAAAAACTATAGAACTGAGCAATACTCACACTGAACCAGACCACTGAGCTACTCCACAAACCATACTACTAAGCAAAGCTCTGTAAACCAGATAATTGAGCTACACTCCAAAAACTACACCACTGACCTACACTCCATTAACAAGACCATTAAACTACATTTCAAAATCCAGATCAATGAGCTACAGTAACTGAACAAGACCATTGAGCTACATTTACTGAACAAGACCCCTAAGCTGCACTCCATGATTCAGATCGTTCAGCTACACTCCATAAACCAGACCACATAGCAACACTTTGTAAACCAGGCCAATGAGCAACACTCCATAAGCTAGACCACTAATCTACACTCCTAAAACCAAACCACTGAGCAACACTCCATAAACAATACCACTGAGCAACACTACATAAACAATACCACTGAGCAACACTCTGTAAACCAGACGATTGAGCTATTCTACAAAAATCAGACCATATATATATATATACATACCTGTGTATATATATATATATATATATATATTTATATATATATATATATATAGACAGAGCATAGAGTGGGAGCACACCAATAAGTTTCTAGCGATACCTGGGTCCCTGCGGCCCAGCGGCCCAGTCCAACCTTGCCCATATCTATATATATTGTGTATTTATTCTATCTATATACATTAGCATATACATGTAATAGGACAATTAAATTGCTAAAGACCAGAAGCACTCCTGTACCCTTTCTCAGTTGGGGGTTACATGTTCAACCAAAGAGGTGCAACATACCCATCCTCTACCTAACCTTCCATGAAGGACCTCTTTGGTTGAACATGAGATCCCTTGCAAAGGGACCTAACCCCTTAGAGACCTAGCAAGGACATAGATAATAAAATAATAACATTGCATTTTACTTGTATCCCGTTTCTCTCTTCTCTTTACCAAACGTCCTTCTTCTTCTTCACTTTCTCTTCATCTTTTCCTTCATCTTCTTTTGCCCAAAATGACCTAAAAAATAGGGTGACAAGCAAGCAAGGATCTGACGCTGTTAAAAAAAGGACTCCCAATGGGCGCAATTTTTATGGCATTTGTGAGTTTAACTTTTAATATGTTTTAGAATAAAGTTTTAGGATTTTACACATGTCCGCTGTATATTTGTTCAGCAGCAGCTGAAAGTGGAGAAAGAGAAGCTGGGAGTTATAGTTCTACCAAGAGGGAATTTGTTACAAGCTCCAAGACCACAGTGCTGGTCTGTAAGTATATGCACAATTGGTTGAGGATAAAAGGAAGTCACGGAAGAGTGTGAAATATGGAAATTCACCTATTTAAATAGACACTTTGCAGTGGATTGGACTTATGTGTTTTCCCAAAAAAGTGAAGTAAATTTGGTAGTGGTGTTCACAAGATTTGTTTTGGATATAAAAACGTTTGGAGGGGTGATTATCAATATTATATTACACTATATATATTTTTTTAAATTTTATCCCATAAGACCTCATCTGGGAAGTCTGCACAGAGGAGGGCGCTCCAGAGTTAAGTATTATTGTTTAAACCGAAGCACAAGGTATCTGGAGTGGGTTATACATTTCATTCACACTAAAAAATCATTTTGTTTCACTCTAGAAACCATACCACTAAGCAATACTCTATAAACTAGATCATTGAGATATACTCCACAACTCATTACACTGAACTACACTCAATAAACCAGAAAATTAAGGTAAACTCCATAAACCATACACCTGAGAAATACTCTATAAACCAGATTGTGAAGATATACTCCACAAATCAGACCAATCAGCTACACTCCAAAAACCAGATCATTCAGATACACTCCATAAAATATAACACTGTCCTACACCTAATAAACCAGAAAATTAAGGTACACTCCATAAACCATACCACTCAGGTACACTCCACAAACCAGCTCATTGAGAAATACTCCATAAACTATGCCACTGACCTATACTCCATTTACCAGATCATTGAGATACACCCTATAAACCATATAACTGCAGTACACTCTGTAAAACAAATAAAGTTGAGCAACACTCCAAAAACGATAGAACTGAGCAATACTCACACTGAACCAGACCACTGAGCTACTCCACAAACCATACTACTAAGCAAAGCTCTGTAAACCAGATAATTGAGCTACACTCCAAAAACTACACCACTGACCTACACTCCATTAACAAGACCATTAAACTACATTTCAAAATCCAGACCACTGAGCTACAGTAACTGAACAAGACCATTGAGCTACATTCACTGAACAAGACCCCTAAGCTGCACTCCATGATTCAGATCGTTCAGCTACACTCCATAAACCAGACCACATAGCAACGCTTTGTAAACCAGGCCAATGAGCAACACTCCATAAGCTAGACATCTAATCTACACTCCTAAAACCAAACCACTGAGCAACACTCCATAAACAATACCACTGAGCAACACTCTGTAAACCAGACAATTGAGCTATTCTACAAAAATCAGACCACTCCCATTTTTACTAATACCACGCTGCCCCACTGTGGTGTGCATGTAATGCATATTCACAGTGCTAGATCAACCATAACAAGTCCATAAAAATACAGTCCATGTTCATACCTGTCACATTTGGCGTCATGATTATTCCAAATTGGTCATATTAAAGTGACAGTTTAAATCAATATAGATCAGCCTACCACACACTGCAGGTATAGTGGTAGACGTGGAAGTGCTGGGTTATTTTATTAATAACATTATGCATACACACATATATATAATATATATATATATAGCCATTAAGCTTGCACTCACGATAATAAATCTTTATACACACCTGGGTGCAGTCCTAAAGTTCACCGGATCAACATTCTTCAAAGCAGGAACCACTTCACACGGGACTTATAATTCACAAATGATATTTCATTAAAGAATAACAGCCGAAATGTCAGCTTTGTTATTGTTTAATAAAATACTATTTGTGATTTAGAAGTCCAGTGTGAAGTGGTTCCTGCTTTGAAGAATATATATACACACACACACACATATATATATATATATATATATAACATACGCAGATTCAGCACTCCTAAGCGTGGTCAAAAGACCCAGGTGCTACCAATTAAGCATTAAAAATAAAAAATCTAGTGAGTATTGGTGCACACCGGGAATCGTTTAAAAAATAGCTTTTAATGTAGTAAATACATTACAAGACAGGCCTGTCCTGTAATGTATTTACTACAATAAAAGCTATTTTTTAAACTATTCCCGGTGTGCACCAATACTCACTAGATTTTATATATATATATATATATATATATATATACATACATACATACATACAGGTATAGGACCCGTTATCCAGAATGCTCGGGACCGAGGGTATTCCGGATAAGGGGTCTTTCTGTACTTTGGATCTTCATACCTTAAGTCTACTAAAAAATCAATAAAACAGTAATTAAACCCAATAGGATTGTTTTGGCTCTAATAAGGATTATTTATATCTTAGTTGGGATCAAGTACAAGGTGCTGTTTTATTTCTACAGAGAAAAAGGAAATCAGTTTTAAAATTCTGAACTATTTGATTAAAATGGAGTCTATGGGAGACAGGCTCTCCGTAATTCGGAGCTTTCTGGATAACGGGTTTCCTGATAAGGGATCCTATACCTTTATATATATATATATATATATATATATATAGACAGAGCATAGAGTGGGAGCACACCAATAAGTTTCTAGCGATACCTGGGTGCCAGAGCCGAAGTAATCAAATAGCAGAAAACAGTGTCGGCACTCACAGGATTTAACGATCGATTGCTTGAAATCGATCGTGAAATCGTGTGAGTGCCGACACTGTTTCCTGCTAGCTATATATATATATATATATATATAATGACTGTGTAATATATTGATGTCATGATTATTCTAAATTGGTCATATTAAAGTGACAGTTTAAATCAATATACCATAGATCAGCCTACCACACACTGCAGGTGTAGTGGTAGATGTGGAAGTGCTGGGTTATTTTATTAATAACATTATATACACACACACACATATATATAGCCACTAACAATAAGTCTATATATAGTCCCAGCAAAGGTAGCAGCACTCACGGGACTTCAAAGCAGCATCAACAGAAAAAAAAAAAAAGTTTTACAAAACGTATTGTAGCATGGTTTTTTATTTATCCGATGTCTCATTTCCAAACAGGAACTTTCTTCAGGGAAAAAAAAAAACCATGCTACAATATGTTTTGTAAAACTTTTATTTTTTCTGTTGATGCTGCTTTGAAGTCCCGTGAGTGCTGGCATACTCACATCAAATAATTCATCTAAAGTAGCTTTTTGTACCATTGTAATTATAAGAATTATAAGAAAGCAGATCCAGCTCACCTATCAGTTTACATGCTGCCATTTGCTGCAACCAGAAACCCATCCTACAGATTGCTAAATAAAATGGAGATAACTGCCATTGCGATCTGCTAGCCACTACCAAGCTTATGAGAAGGAGGGGTATATAGGCATGGGGTATATATATATATATATAATGTCAAAACAGTGTATACTCAAATAATACCAAAATAAGTGCTATTGCCATCTTCTAGCCAGTACCAATATTATGAAAAGGAATTATGAAAAGTTATTTCCGATGGCCATTACAGTGAATGGAAATAGTGCTTCCTAGAAATAATTGCACGCTGCAGAAATCTTGATTTTAAAACTATATAAATATCATGCTGAATCAATCATATATTGAACGTTTTTTTCAGCCCATACTACAATAAATAAAATGTCAATACAGCGTAAACTCACAATTTCTATTCTGCCGAGCTAATCTGTAGCGCTCCTGTGAGATGCCATGAACCTCCACCGATGGCTGACAGGTCCAGTTCGCTATCTCCGTCCGGAGATCCAACCTTAACCTGAAGTTAAATTTGATGGTTTTGCGTGTTTATTTCTATGCTGCTATGTGCCCATGATAAGAAAACATTTCCATGCCATTTCCATCAGAGCAGACGTTTCCCTCTCGCCAGAAGCAACTTGTGACAGAAAAAGCCGCCACCTGACTTAACGGTGACGTGACGTAACTCGTCTTACCAATCAATAGTAAGGCAGGGGGCGTGGCTTCTGTGACAGCGCGCTAACTACATTGACGCAGGTGGATCGTCACAATGTTTGAGTACTGGGTTGCTATGGTAGCGGCTAGTTCCTACGCTTGGAAGGGACCTTCTTGACGTCACGGTCATGTGATAATACCAAATGACCGCTCATTGCGCATGCCCCATTATTGCGCGGGAAATTTAAACACCCAGACGTCCTAATTGCTGCTACTAGCAGAGTCAGTGGGGGTATCCCTGTGCCTTTGATTTTCTGGGGGGGGTATCCCTGTGCCTCTGATTTTCTGGGGGGTATCCCTGTGCCTGATTTTCTGGGGGGGTATCCCTGTGCCTTTGATTTTCTGGGGGGTATCCCTGTGCCTTTGATTTTCTGGGGGGTATCCCTGTGCCTCTGATTTTCTGGGGGGTATCCCTGTGCCTCTGATTTTCTGGGGGGGGTATCCCTGTGCCTCTGATTTTCTGGGGGGTATCCCTGTGCCTCTGATTTTCTGGGGGGGGTATCCCTGTGCCTCTGATTTTCTGGGGGGGTATCCCTGTGCCTCTGATTTTCTGGGGGGGTATCCCTGTGCCTTTGATTTTCTGGGGGGGTATCCCTGTGCCTTTGATTTTCTGGGGGGGTATCACTGTGCCTCTGATTTTCTGGGGGGGTATCCCTGTGCCTTTGATTTTCTGGGGGGGTATCCCTGTGCCTCTGATTTTCTGGGGGGGTATCCCTGTGCCTTTGATTTTCTGGGGGGTATCCCTGTGCCTTTGATTTTCTGGGGGGTATCCCTGTGCCTCTGATTTTCTGGGGGGTATCCCTGTGCCTCTGATTTTCTGGGGGGGTATCCCTGTGCCTTTGATTTTCTGGGGGGTATCCCTGTGCCTTTGATTTTCTGGGGGGTATCCCTGTGCCTCTGATTTTCTGGGAGAGGTATCCCTGTGCCTCTGATTTTCTGGGGGGTATCCCTGTGCCTCTGATTTTCTGGGGGGGTATCCCTTTGCCTCTGATTTTCTGGGGGGGTATCCCTGTGCCTTTGATTTTCTGGGGGGGTATCCCTGTGCCTCTGATTTTCTGGGGGGGGTATCCCTGTGCCTTTGATTTTCGGGGGGGTATCCCTGTGCCTCTGATTTTCTGGGAGAGGTATCCCTGTGCCTCTGATTTTCTGGGAGAGGTATCCCTGTGCCTCTGATTTTCTGGGAGAGGTATCCCTGTGCCTCTGATTTTCTGGGGGGTATCACTGTGCCTTTGATTTTCTGGGGGGGTATCCCTGTGCCTTTGATTTTCTGGGGGGTATCACTGTGCCTTTGATTTTCTGGGGGGTATCCCTGTGCCTTTGATTTTCTGGGGGGTATCACTGTGCCTCCTGATTTTCTGGGGGGGTATCCCTGTATCCTGTATCCCTGTCCCCAGTAATGATATCAATTATGATTGTAGGGAGCTAAATAAAATTTCAAACCTTTCTTGTTTTTATCTTTGTACCACATTCAGGCCACCAACCGGATGGGGAACTCTACCCGGCGTTTTGCAGAATCCGCTATTGGTGCCCCTCCTGAGAGGAAGAAACAGTAACAAGGACTGAGTTAGTGGGTGAGGAAAGTTCAACTTTGTCTCCTGCACCCATTCCTGCTCGAATGCACAGGTATCGCCAGCGATCCACCTCACCACTGGACCTGCTCTTTCCTTGCCTTGAATTCACCAAATCAAATATATGCTGCATGCAACCTTGTAAAAGATTTACATTCCCAGTTCTCTGACCTGAGGATGCAGAGGATATATAATATAATGACTTGCATACTCTACACCTTAGTGTTGCACAAAACTAATGGTTTCTGCTATCGCCAGACCTAAGTGCTAAGACTTGAAGCACATGAGGCATTTTATGTTGCATATTTCCAGAGATAAAACATACATTGTCCATACACAAAGCTGCCATAAAATGCCCCATGAACCATTACCCTAAGGATGTAATATAGCATTCCAATTGTTCATGTGCAGTAATAACACAATTAATCATGTTGACGAGTACACCATTTACAAGCCAATGAAATGTACTGTATTGTAATGTAACTGTACTGAGCACTTCCTTAGAGGCAGCCTTATATAGAGAATCACTGTGCACCTTTTTGGAATTGTCAGTCCCATTTGCCTGTAAGAAATTATTAGATTAGATTTAGAGCCAAACAGAATTATATTATTTATATATTTAAGTAGAGAGTGGCCATGAATTAAAACCTTTCAATGTTAGCTTTAAATGGAAACTATTCTATTCAAAAGAATTATTGTAGGCGGTGTATTTGCTTTAAAAGAATGCATAGGTTATAGTGATGCACGGATTAGAAATCTTCAGACCATCCCTAACCAGCCCCTACTCACCTGATTCGACTCAAGGTTGAGAAAGGACATGCAGAGGATGCCGAGCATGACCTTCCCTTCAGCTGATATCTGATTTGGTGTCAGAGTAGGGGTGGGCACCCCCCCAGTGATTGTAATCACTTACAGGAGCACCATCCTGGGGTATAATGTAAGGAGAAAGCCGAACAGCCCTGGGTAGCTGCAAAAGAGTGATCCTCTTCCTTCTCTAGTGTATTTTCGGAATCCCGGGGCCGGCGCATACACAGTGGAGTAAAAGAAGAGAGGATAAAGAAGAGGATCACTCTCTCACAACTACCCCAGGCTGGTGTGGTTTTCTCCTAACAGGAGCATTAACCCAGGGCCTGGGTATAAGGTAAGCGATTACAATCACTGGGGGGGGGGGAGTGCCTAACAATTTGGCACTCCCAGTGATTGTACCTTTTCTTCTCCTATAAGAGTTAAGTTATAGGGGGCCCAGCCATAGGGCACAAATTAAAAGTTCTCTGCATTGCAGTGATATCCCATTTTCCAACCCGAACCTGTCCAGACCAAACCTTGAGTTTTGGACCACTCCATGCCTCTCTGATAAGTTTAGCATGGAAAATTTCCCCACAGCACATTTACACAATATTACAGAGAATATTACAGAATTCTGTACAGCAGTATTCACTGAAGGTAATGTGACTGGTAATTTCTAAGAATAATCTGGTTGGAAATTCTGACTGAATCTAATGAGTTTATGATGTATTGGTCCTTATAAGTTGTTATTGACCAGATAGAGCTTCCCCAAGCAACCTTGTTGATTTGACTGACTTCTAGCAGATGGGATCTACAACTTAGCCAATATGGTTGCCCAACTGAACAGTGATCCAAACTATCAGGCGTTGGGTGAAATAGACAGATTATCTGTATAGTTAGCCATATAGACCACTCTAGCTGTTACAGAACAAAGCTGTTCTGCAAGTTTTTCCCAACCAAGGGGAAAGTACAATGTTATTTTTGCATTACTGCTCTATCTGCCCTCTGCCTTTTGGAAATAGGTTTTTGAATTGGGCTTTGGTGATCGATATAGTTAATAGTGTATAGGAACAATGTTATTAAGGATGGACTAACCAGAAAATCCATGCTACCAAATATAGGAACTCCATTGTTCATAGTAGTTGGTAGCTGTGGGTTATGGCAGAGATCCCAGACTTTAATACCACATTCAAATGTAGAAAGAGGGGAGACGCACAAGCTTTAAAGGAGTTTCTGGGGGTTGGCAAATTAGGGCATTTATTAACCCCATGTGGACTGCCAGTGTGGAGAAGGAACAATTGTGTCTTTATGCCTCCATGCCAGGAATTCAAAAGAAGCTCTTGCTTTTGAGGCCATATAAAAAGGGGGTGGAGAGTGAAAGTTGCTTGGGAGCTAGTACCTGGGGATCACTGGGCTCGAAATAAATGGTGTTTTCCAGTCCATTTAACTATCTTTAGCCTAAAATGTACTCTTTAGTGTTTAGCCATGACAAGGCGCCATCCATAACAGAAACAGGATATCACTGAGAGAAATTGCACTTTATTTAATCTTTAGCAGAAGATTGGGCTATTTCCAAAGTATTAAAGCCAAAGTATTTCTTAGTGGCATGAATGGCATATTTTGGCCTTGGGTCCACCTCTGCCCAGCAGGCCTATATGAGCACAGACTGTTTTTGTACTTGTATATGCCACATTAAAGTTTGAAATTGTTACAGCCTTTTCAGTTTTTTTGCTTCTTTTAAATTCCTCACCTTATTCCATGAAATACGCATGTGGTAGTCGTTTAATGCTAACTAGAATTTTATAGCTTCTACTGGGCATTCTGTAGGTTTTGTATGTTTCATTTATATATATATATATATATATATATATATATTCATAATCGCAAACTACAAAATAGCTTGAAATTGCTGACTTAAGATATTTTTAAAGGGGTTGTTCACTTTTAAATGAACTTTTAGTATAACATAGACATAGTTATTTAGATTTTTGTTCAGCAGCTATCTGGTTGCCTAGGGTCTTGTTTACCTTAGCAACTAGGCAGCAGTTTGAATGAGAGACAGGAATATGAATAGGAGAGGGTCTGAATAGAAAGATAAGAAATAAAAGGTATCGATAAGCTCACAGAAGAATAGTTTCTTTTTGCTTCTGGGGTCAGTGACCCCCATTTGCAAGCTGGAAAGTTGTAGTAAAGGAAAGCAAACAATTTAAAATGTATTACAAATAAATAATGAAGACCAGTTGCAGAGTTGCTAGCAATAGAGCATTCTATAATATACTAAAAATTAACTTAAGGGTAAACCACCCCTTTTGTGACAATAGCAACCCTATACATTCTATCTGTATATATTTCTTATAAAGAATTTACTGCCATTAAGAAAATTTGAGACCTTTGCACTATAAGGTGCTCTTTGTTTAGACGAGGGTTTTATGCAGCACTTAAATTTGTGTTTGCTCATGTGCCTTCTGTTCACTACAGTTTGGGCAGCTTTGCCAAAGCAATGAAATGATGTAGGGCTTTCTCCCATCGGACACTATACTAAACATGGAACCTTTAGAAGGCAGTTGATGAGCAAATATAGTGGCAATTTGTTATGTTTGATGCTTGTTTAATTGTACAGTGTCAGTACGACTGCTTATGTACCATAGTATGTAAAATCCATGGCACTGGCTGTATATGTGCCATAGATATGTTTGCATTCCTTTCTAGGCTATATGCAAAATGTGCTATTGCTTTTTTTGGCTTAAATTATAGCCCCTCACCTAGTCCTGTAGTATATATGGTGGTCAGACTGTCCCTTCTCTGGATCTGATAGGCTGAATATATTGCTTAAGGTGGTCATACACATTACAATTACGATTGGTCGCAGGGAGGATCGTTCTTATCCTCCACTAACGGTCAGAGCTGAATCCTCAGATATGGAGGTAGAAACAATGGGAATTCTACCCCAATCTGACGATTCAGCCCTAAACGCTTGCCTTTGCTCAGGCGCCTGATCGATGAGATGGCCGATATCCAAGGCTTTTGCGATAATGGCCGCCTTGTCAGTCCATCATACATGCACCGAATATCATATGAAACCTTGTTTGCTATGGTATCAGTGCTTGTATGGCCAGCTTTACACAGTTCTCCAGCCCATCAGGTGTTCGCTCTGCCCTCCCAGCTTGGTGTGACTTTTGCTCTTAGTGCCAGTAAAAGACTGTCAGAGTTGGCATAGCTATGTACTATGGGACTGAGGTTTTGAAAAAGAACAAAGCTGAGCATGCATTAAAAAAAAAAAAAAAAAAGACTGTATCTCTTTAAAGCTTCGTTAGAGGAGGGGGTGGTGATGGAACATTCTTGTAAATACTCCGTGTAAACTGACTATTCCAAAATGTGTTTTTCCATTGTGTATTCATTAAAGCTCACAGGGATTGTGTGTGATTGAAAACAAAGAGATTTCATGTTCATCTTTACACCCTGGTGGCACAAACCATATGCAATAAAAAGGGAATACAGACCACTAAAGTAAATTCAACCACACAAAACCGGCAAATTATCATTTTGCAAGGATGTAACTGATTTGGTAACTGCATCTTCATTGTAAAGAGCATTATTCTAATTAAAGAAAGACTCCAAACTGGTTGCATTTGCCTTTATTAAAAATAAATTGCATAGAAGTGAAAAATAAGCAGCAATAGTAAGACATAACTCCTTGGTCCGGAAACATGACCACGTACTTCCGATAGCTCGGCTTTGGAATTTAGCATTCGGTTTTCTGGATCTGTGGGGAGCTGGCATACAATAAATAGACATGTGATTTTAGAGATATTTAGGCACTCGTGTTTTACTCAGAGTGGATATTTAGAGCAAGTTTGCTAGAGTCTGAGACTTAGGGCTCTGGCACACGGGGAGATTAGTCGCCCGCAACAAATCTACCTTGTCACGGGCGACTAATCTCCCCGAACTAGACAGTATTAGTTAGACAGTATTCCTGTCATCAAGCAAGCAACACGACACGACAAAATAATAGCATTTATTCTGTACAAGTGCATGATCGGAATGTCACTATTGTCATTATTAGTTTTCTGGCTGGCAAAAAGAGTTCAGCAAATGCACAACAATTGGATATTAAATATATATATCGATTCTGCCAACTGGGACAAGGTACGGTTGAGATATAAGTGAAATTGGATAAGATTTGGAGAGGGAAAGTGAAAGATCCTCTTCAGCTGCAGGTGGGTCTAGCAAGAATGGGGTTGAAAAAAGGTTCACCTTTAGCTCCAGGGCCTGGAACACACAGTGGGCACTCAAAAATAATTTGCAGCACAGTTCTGTTTCTGTTTTAAAGGCATCCACTAATTCTAAAATTGCATGTGAGATTTACCCAGTTCTATCTGCGCCTCTCTCGGCAAAATTCTCAAAGCAAAGTAAAAGGGCTAAATGTTTTGAAATGAATTCTTGCCTATGCTACTTTAGCAGCTACATTTCAGCTGAAGCACTTATGCCTACCCGTCCCAGAGACATAAAGAGTTAAACCTCCACTTAAGCCTAATCTTCTGCTGTGGGCACAAAATGCGCATTCAAACGAAAATGGGAGTTTGCTTGTGTCATGCAAGCAATTCTCCATCAGTTTTCCTGCGGTTACTTATATTAAGGCTCTGCATATACAGTAAAACCCACTTTTTATATTTTTCAGAGGACCGGGAAAAAATTGTGTAAAAATGGGGAAAATGTAAAATCAGGGAAATGTGTTAAAGCAGCTTATTCTTTTAAAAGGATAGAAGCACAGGGGCCAAATGTACTTTTGAAATACAATATTTACTGTGTTAATAACAAGGGTTACACACCAACTGACTGATAAACCCCCACTGCTGCCAAGGTACAGGGGTTGGTAGTGGCACTGTACTTGAAATGACTAACAAAGATGGCTATTGCAAAATAACTTACATACTAATTGTATGTAATTCATTTTTTTGACCATGCCATATTAATTTTTATGTTACAAATGGGCAGCCATCATGCAAAAAAAAGCCTATATTTAAAGATACTGGTATCAGCGGCATAACTAGTGCACCACAGCCACCCCTTCCCCAGTCTGTCCCTCCTGCCGGAACATGTGCCGCACACTTACTTTCACCTTCGGGCCTCACACATTACACCATGTATTTGTGTTAAAGGAAAAAGAAAGTCAAAGTCACTTGGGGGTGCCAAAATGTTAGGCACCCCCAAGTGACTTTGACCACCTACCTTTTACCCCGGGCTGGTGCCCCTGTGAGGAGGGAACAGCACCAGCCCGGGGTAGCTGCCGGCGCTTGCCTCTGCCTGATTCGCTGCGCGCGCATGCGCAGTAGAGTGAAAAGCCGAACTTAAACTTTAAAGTCGGCTTTTCACTCTACTGCGCATGCGCCCACCGCTGGCATTCCAGAAACGGAAGCCGGAATTAGGAAACGATCCGCTCCAGGTGCCCCGGGCTGGTGCTGTTTTCTCCTAACAGGGGCACCAGCCCGGGGTACGAGGTAAGCGGTTAAAGTCACTTGGGGGTGCCTAACATTTTGGCACCCCCAAGTGATTTTACCTTTCGTTTCCCTTTAAAAGCCACTCCTTGCAGTTCTGTACAGTTGCGCTCGATGCTGCTCAGCCCTTTAGGCCTTCTGTTTGGAATTGAGTGCAGTGCGTCAATTGACACCATGGTGCTTGGGGTTTTACTGTCACCCGTGAAGGTGTGTCACACAGTGCCCTGCATTAGTTGTTGGGTTGGGTGCTAGTGCACCCTTTGACACCAGGAGTGACACCAACCAGAACATTTTTATTGCATTTCCATCCAATTTATACATTTTTCTGCATCAGCTGCATTGTAGGTAAAAGTCCAAAATAGCAGTTTACACCCTGCACCTGTGGGTCGTAAATGCCCCCTGTTATGTTCCCACCTATACACATATAACGTAAATAGCAGGTTCTGTGCAGTTTGATGCCCTGTTCCATTATTTAGTTACGGAGAAAAGAAATGTGTGACTGTTTTGCATATTTTGTGTTTCTCCAGCTCTCCATATTAACATGTCTCTCTTTTCTCTCCCAGGGCCCCGGGCCCCATACAAAATGGGACAACATTTTCCTTTCATAACTCCGGCAATTGGTCCTCTCAGTTCCCAAAGGGTTACAGAGCGTTGCTGAAAGAACACCGTTGGAAACGAGCCCCTGCCTCCCCTCATGTTGTGGGCATTCATGTCAAAATGAAAAGACATTTTTGGGAAAGCAGTAAAATTTCTCATTTCAGCATTTGTTATGTTGTCTTTGTACTATTTGCAATGAAATATAGGGTTTCAACGATTTGCAAATCCGGTATCCGATATCCGGTAAGGAGATCCCATTGATCCAAAGGCTTCACGGCTAGGGCAAGTAGTTGTTATGGGTCATTTCACTTATCCAGACACTGACGGGAGTAATGGGGTTGCCAAGTCTGTAAATACGCTAAATGCCAACTTTTTATTAGTGAGTTCAGAAACCTGTTGGAAAAGATGCAGCTGTGTATCCTGTAATAATCCCAGCTTTCTCTCCAGCACCAGTGCAGCTGAGCATTTACAGAACAGTGAGCAGAACATGGGCTCCTATGAGATTATGTTGCACAGGCAACTTGTATAAGAAGTGACAGAGACACTAAACCTTAGAGGTTCCTCTGAAAGGGACATTAAATCCCAGTAGATCAGCGCTAAGGTTTTCACTCTTTTATCAGCTAAAGCCAAAGAGGCTGACATGAAGCCTCCTTTTATTTTCTCCAGTACTCAATCTGTTAGGATTGGGCACATTCATATCTTCCTATTCAAACACTGGGAACTACTGACCTCTCATTGCCATTTCTCCTATACAGAGGCCTATGATGGGCTACAGACACAAAGGAACTCATAAAACATGTAGTGGAAGCGCATAAAAATAGAAAAACAAAAATATATATACCGTATATACTCGAGCACCAATAATGTTCTGAAAAAGGCACCCTCGACTTATACTCGAGTATATAAGGTAATGCGTTCTGCGTTCACTCGCAGCCCCCCCCCCCCCCCCCCGCGCGCGCGTCACGCCGGGCCGGCACAAACACGTCGCTCTTTGTGTGGGTGTGCCGAGTGTGCGGCTGTAGGGTACGCACGGTGTGCGCAGAGTGTGCGCATTGAACATGGGCAGGTAGGGAAAGTTTTGGAAATGGGATGTCCTTACAGTGTCTACATGATAGTGCCTTGTGCTGAAGAGAGCGTCCTATGGGAATATCTGGGCAGACCCACATAGATACTGTGCGCAGGTGTGTTAAAAGAAATGGATGCCTAGGCTTATACTCGAGTTAAATAAGCTTTTCCACTTTTCTTAGGTAAAATTAGGTACCTCGGCTTATATTCGAGTATAAACGGTAGTGCAATGCGTATTTAAACAGCCATATTAAAAATCATTAGTGCAATGTGCAAAATATGGATAAAAAAGTGTAAAGTGTGGTAAGTATCCGCCACCGTTTGGTAAGCTAGAACACTCAGCAGACCCAAGTTTCAACATGCCAAAATACCAATAGAAACGGATTTGATTGAAGCAACGGGCGAGTCCTCAAGCGGTTATAAATCGAGAGAAAGCAGAAAAAAGCATAATAATGTTTATTAAATATAAAACCCTGCACAACACAGACTACTCACAAAATTGTGATGTTCAAACGGACGTATCAAAAGGAGCTCAACGCGTTTCACGTGATTACCGTCACGTTTCCTCAGGAGCCAAATAAGAACTGGAGTCTCACCATCTATATGGCTATCAAACTTAGGGCAAAGTAACAGCACTGTAGAATGATGCCACAGTGCAAAAGAGAGAACGTCATTCGTGTGTAATTAAATCAGTAAAGAGTAAAATGTAACCGTATGACTCGAAAGTTACAAAATGGTATATGACAAATACGCACCATGGTAAGAGAACTCATAAAATATGAGGACAGAGATGAATCAGACTACACTACTTGTGTTATTGCATAGATGTAATGACTGCATACAGGGCACCAAGTGTATCATTATAGGTGCACTCATAGTAAATAAAATTATATGGAGACTAACTATGAAAATACTAAAAGGGTAAGTAAAATATAAAAAGTTCAAATATATCACATGTAATTTATTTATTTATTTTTTTAAACGAAATTGCCGCTAAATCAATATCAACATTCAGACCATGAGGCTCTAATGTGCTCAATTTAAATCCAGAATGTCTCCCGTTGTCGCGGTTTGATAAAACGATCCCCACCTCTAATATTGGAAGGGATCTGTTCAAGCCCCGTAAAAACTAGTCCTGTGGGACACAATTGTGTGTCTCCTTAAAGCACCGGGACACCCCATGATTAGTCTTACCCGCCTTTATATTTCGTATGTGCTCACTGATCCTGATCCCTCCGCTCTTATAGTCCCCCCTACATACAATTCCATGCATGGACAGAGCAGACGGTAAACAATATAGATGGAACGACAGTTAATAAAATCTTTTGCTATGGGTATACCTTCTACATTAAATTTCTTAAGAGCACGTGCTCCATTTTTTCTTACCACACTTATATGTCCCCTTCAGCTCCAAGGTATTACTAGATCTTTTCTCCCGGCCCCATACCTTAGAGCAGGGGTCGGGAACCTTTTTGGCTGAGAGAGAGCCATAAACACCACATATCTTAAAATGTAATTCCGTGAGAGCCATACAATATGTTTGGCCACAGATGCTGCGGGGCAAGGTAGGGTGGGTCCCAAGGACGCCGGATGCGATGCAGAGGAGGGCGTGGCCTGCGCTTGGCGGATAGAAGACGTGTTCTAAGGCTTAGAACACGTCTTCTATCCGCCGAGTGCAGGCCACGCCCCGGTTATTTTTTTTATGAAAGATTTGGCAGCGAGCCAGATGCAGCCACCAAAAGAGCCACATCTGATTCGCAAGCCATAGGTTCCCTACCCCTGCCTTAGAGGGTGCTAGCATATTATTTAATGTTTTAGACTTCTTTAAATGAACCTGCGGTTTAATCTCAATAAGTTCTCCCAACTCTGGGTCAGCTGATAAAACATTCCAATCTCTCCGTATGATATTTTTGATGTTATAAGCAGCTGTATTATATTTAGTATAAAGGTTAAACTTATAAGGAGTCGGTTTAGATTTAGATTTATCTCTGGATGAGACTGACCTTTGCAACATTGTTTAAAACCTAACAACCAGGAGTTCAGCAAATGCTGCTTTCAATAGCAGATAACTTTTAAAGCACAAAAAATGTTTAATAAATTCATATTGGAAAGTGGCTTAGAATTATGTTTTCTTTTATTAGGCAAAATACTATTTTTGGCATGGCTGACTAATATATAACTATACACTTCATAAAAAAAAACCATATACTGTATCAAAAAGCAGGAATTTTTGAGCACAGTGATAAAAATGGCAAACTGTTGGCGCTCCTGTCTAAAGAAACTTCTCCCATATGGCCATCCCAGCTATAAAACTATCTAGCGGGGAAACTGTCTCCTCGCCAAAAGATATTGACAAAAGGTAGAATACGACTGAGTTGTACACCTCTAAGCTACAAACCTCCCCAAATAAAATAAACAACTATCTTGAGGACACTGACCTCCCCAGCTTAGACTGGGAGACTTCCCAACAATTAGTCTCCAATATTAGCCTGCCTGAGGCTGAAACAGCATGTTAAACTAAGGTGAGAGCAATGTACCCCCCCCCCCCACCAGTGGCTAAGGTAAGGACCAATAACAAGATTTCTGGCCCCTTCCCAATTAGTAGGGGAATGAGACAGGGATGCCCCCTTTCCCCCCTATTATGGAACCTATAGCCAGTCACATTAAACATGCCCTGACAAATAAGGCCCTATGCCTGAGATAATCTCAATGTATGCAGATGACACACTGTACCTTGCTAGCCCAGATCAAGCCTTACCATTAGCACTAAACATAATCAACACACATACTAATTACTTGGGCCTGAAAATAAACTGGTCTAAATCTGCGATCTTCCCGACTGACACTCCCCCATCAAGTTTCCCAACCCATTTACAGGGTTTACAATGGGTAGACACCTTCAAGTATTTGGGGGTTTGGATCCATACTGATCTAAATTCACTGAACTGAAAGGGATTCTGTCATGATTTTTATGGTAAACTCTACCATTTAATATTTTATTCTTGAACCAACAAATGTATTTTTAGCTGTAATATTGGTGTGTAGGCACCATCTCAGTGCATTGTGCCTGAGTCTGAGCTTTCAGAAGGAGCCAGCGCTACACATCAGAACTGCTTTCAGATAAAGGGCACATCAAACTTTTTTATCTATACTGTATATGAATGCAAAACAGATTATAGCAATAAAGTCTCTGGTGAGGCCTACCCTAAACTCCTAGGAATAAATGATAGAGAAAGCCATGTCTCTGGGAGAAAAGCTTGTCCCTGAAAATTTGAGCTATGGATTGGCATTGACCCTGAAGTGCGAACACTATGTAATCAATACCCCCTTCAGAATATGATTTTTTTTTCCCTCTTATTTGCTGTTTAACTGTTTTGGCTTCCAGGGCACTTAAAGGAGAAGGAAAGGTTAAGTCAATTGGGGGTGCCAAAATGTTAGGCACCCCCAAGTGACATAAATCGCCTACCTTTTACCCCGGGCTGGTGCCCCTGTTAGGAGAGAACAGCAGGGGTACCTGCAGCGCTTCCTGCTTCCTTCTTCGCGTGCGCGCGCATGCGCAGTAGAGTGAATAGTGGAACTTTAACTATAAAGTCGGCTTTTCACTCTACTGCACATGCGATTGTCCTCGGAATTTGCGGCACAGCGAAGGCGGAAGGAGGAAGCGCTACAGGTACCCCGGGCTGGTGCTGTTCTCTCCTAACAGGGGCACCAGCCCGGGGTACAAGGTAAGCGCTTAAAGTCACTTGGGGGTGCCTAACATTTTGGCACCCCCAAGTAACTTAGCCTTTCTTTCTCCTTTAAACCCTTTTTTTGTCTTTACTGCTTGCCTTTAACATGACAGGAAATGGGTGGGTAATAAGCACATTGGGGTGCAATTGGGAAGTCTTGTATACAGTCAGAGCTCTTCCCCCCCCTCCACCCATTTTTTCTGCATGCAGTTAGACGGTGCCTCTATACAAGGTACCTTATCGACACTAGGTGCGACTAACACTCCCAGTCTCTGTGGTGACATGAAATGGTTGATTTGGCTGAAAACGCACAGCTTTGTTGCTGTGAACACCAGTGCAGATGGGAGTTTTCCTCTTAAATTCACTGTAACTTCTAATAGGTTTAGAGCAGTTGGAAACATGAAAGGAAATTGCCCTGGGTGACTGCAGTTTTACATTTACATTTTGTACCATTGTTTGTGGAAATCTCTAAAGCAAGTAAATACTAGATAATTGCATAGCACTGTCAGTAACAGAGGAATCACTAGCGCCACATCAGTGTCGGACTGAGATGCCAGGGTCCACCAGAAAATCCTGGACAATGGGCCCACTTTCTAAGCCATTATTCCTCCTCTCCTCCCTCAACCTTGTTATTATCCTAGTATCTTTTCTCTGCATACTCTATCTATCTATCTATCTATCTATCTATAAAGCTTCCTTGTTCCCATACAGAAATAAGTAATGACCATGAATTAGGCCAAATGGTTAGAAGCAAGAGGGCCCACTGACACCTGAGCCCTCCGGTAGTGTTCCTGGTATCCTGGCGGGCCGGTCCGACACTGTGTCACATGAGTTGCATACGGTCCCAAAGATCAATGTGTGATTTCCTAGAAACAACAGTAGGAAATAGTGGGAAATCCACTCTGCACAAGCACTCCTGTCTACAACTGTTACTTTTAACCTCAACCACTTGCCTATAACCTGCAATAACATGCTAATAAGTCAGCCAGATTTTTGGGGGCAGTGGGATTTACCTTAAGTTATTTAATTCATAGGGAGTCAGTGGAGTTTCTCTCCACTGACATTGTTTGATAGATACATGTAAGTTATGTAAGTTTCTAGGCATATGAATTGCGTAAGTTTTAGTGAAGTAACTTTTGCTATGTGGAGGTAACCCTCTCTTTGGGTCAAGGTTTCAACAGGCCCAGTCCCACTTCTCTCCACCTGTTTGCAACCCACCCCTCATGGAACATGGGGCATTTTTGGTGGCATGTTTTGAGATGATTATTACCTATGTCTGCTCCATACAGTGCAACTGTCCTCTTGTATACCCCTAAATCAAAGCAAAAACAGTTATTCCATTCTTCCCTTCCCTGTCCCATTGTCAGTACAGTCAGAGGAGAAAGCCAGAAATGTAAGATATTAGGTAAGGGCACTCAGGTCCTTTACAGCTGATGCTGTACATGATAAACAACTGCAGTCAAACAGTTAAAGTAAGAAACAGAAAAACTGATATGTGAAAGAGAAACAGCCAACAACACTGATATTATATTTGACTTTATTGTCGTAAAAAGGCATTAAACATCCGATTTCAGTACAGTTAAAATTCTAATTGCATTTTTTAAATTATCCTAAAAACGAAAGCATAACATTGGGTACTGCAGCAAGGGGCTTTTCCCTGTGATCACTATAGGACAAATAAATACAATGATAATAAATAAGGATCACGTATTCTCAGTAGCAGAGTGGGAAACATGACAAGGCAATGCTGCAGGGGTCAGAGATGCTGAATACATGTAACGTAGATACAACTACAAGTGAAATGAGTCAGGGGAGTCACCGGTGGCCGGGGGAGCAGCAACAGGGATGGAGTCTGGGCCGCTGGGGCCCACTGGGTTTTTTCCCGGTATCCTGGTGGCCCAGTCCGTCACTGGACTAAGCCTCAGTTCAGAAATATTTTGCAACTGGGCAGGATCACCAGATACAATTAGTGTCTGTAAAAGAGGTCCTCTGCACTCACCCATTATCCATTATGCATTAACCTACCAAGATATGCATTAACCTACCAAGATATGCCCTTCCATTAAAAAAAAAAACAGGGATTGTTTGTCCATATATTGCAATATATTTTATGCTGTCATTCCCAGTCTGGCCAGTCGTACACTCACTGGGATCACTTGACTGTAGCTGGGAAGGGTGGGAGATACAACATGGAGCTGGCCACTGCTCCTGTATAAACTATAATAAACAAGGGAATGTAATTCTCTCCATTACATTTTTAACCATTAGGACAAACAATCCTGTTTTGCTTTAAGGTGGGGGGGGGGGCATACCTTGGTAGCTTAATGCATAGAATGTCTTAATGTCCTATATATATTGATAATGGGTGAGTGCAGAGGATCTCTTGTTGCTGTCTGCATGAATTTTGTGGTCACAGCCTCATTGCACCTTCATCTAAGGGCGAGGTCACATGAAGCGTAGATCTGTTTCTCTCAGCCCTGCCTTTTTCCTTCAGGTTGACCAAAGTTTTCCTACATTGTCTGTGTGCCTGACTGAAAACTACAGAATTCGTGCAACCACACGCAGTGGGGTGGAGCGTACATACACCTAAAATTGCCTGCTTTTGTGTTTTACTCGTGTACCTCCGCCCCTCCGTGTGTGGCTGCACTTAAGCGGATTTCTGTAGTTTTCAGTCAGGCACACAGACAGCGTAGGAAAATGGATCAACTTTTCTCAACCTGAAGTGTATAAGTGTAAGTGTGCAAGTGTAAGTGTGTAAGTGTGCAAGTGTAAGTGTGTAAGTGTGCAAGTGTAAGTGTGCAAGTGTAAGTGTGCAAGTGTACAAGTGTGTAAGTGTAAGTGTGCAATTGTAAGTGTGTAAGTGTAAGTGTGCAAGTGTAAGTGAAAGTGTGCAATTGTAAATTTGTAAGTGTTAGTGTGGAAGTGTGCAAGTGTAAGTGTATAAGTGTGCAATTGTAAGTGTGTAAGTGTGCAATTGTAAGTGTATAAGTGTAAGTGTGTGTGTGTGTAAGTGTGCGTGTATGTGTAAGTGTGCAATTGTAAAATTGTAAGTGTAAGTGTGCAAGTGTGCGTGTGTAAGTGTGCAAGTGTAAGTGTTTGAGTGTGCGTGTGTAAGTGTGCAAGTGTAAGTGTTTGAGTGTGCGTGTGTAAATGTGCAAGTGTAAGTATGCGTGTGTAAGTGTGTAAGTGTGCAAGTGTAAGTGTGTAAATGTGCAAGTGTAAGTGTGCCTGTGTAAGTGTGCAAGTGTGCAATTGTAAATTTGTAAGTGTAAGTGTAAGTGTATAAGTGTAAGTGTGCAAGTGTAAGTGTGCAAGTGTAAGTGTGTAAGTGTGCAATTGTAACTGTGTAAGTGTAAGTGTGCAAGTGTAAGTGAAAGTGTGCAATTGTAAATTTATAAGTGTTAGTGTGGAAGTGTGCAAGTGTAAGTGTATAAGTGTAAGTGTGCAAGTGTAAGTGTGTAAGTGTGCAATTGTAAGTATGTAAGTGTGCAAGTGTAAGTGTGCAAGTGTAAGTGTGCAAGTGTACAAGTGTGTAAGTGTTCAAGTGTAAGTGTGCAATTGTAAGTGTGTAAGTGTAACTGTAAGTGTCCAAGTGTAAGTGTGCGTGTGTAAGTGTAAGTGTGCAATTGTAAATTTGTAAGTGTGCAAGTGTAAGTAAGTGTGCAAGTGTAAGTGTGCAATTGTAAATTTGTGTTAGTGTGGAAGTGTGCAAGTGTAAGTGTGTAAGTGTGCAAGTGTAAGTGTGTAAGTGTGCAAGTGTAAGTGTGCAATTGTAAGTGTGTAAGTGTGCGTGTGTAAGTGTGCAAGTGTAAGTGTGTGAGTGTGCGTGTGTAAGTGTGCAAGTGTAAGTGTGCAATTGTAAAATTGTAAGTGTAAGTGTGCCAGTGTAAGTGTGCCAGTGTAAGTGTGTAAATGTGCAAGTGTAAGTATGCGTGTGTAAGTGTGTAAGTGTAAGTGTGCAAGTGTAAGTGTGTAAATGTGCAAGTGTAAGTGTGCGTGTGTAAGTGTGCAAGTGTGCAATTGTAAATTTGTAAGTGTAAGTGTGTAAGTGTGCAACTGTAAGTGTATAAGTGTAAGTGTGCAAGTATAAGTGTGTAAGTGTAAGTGTGCAATGTAAGTGTGTAAGTGTGCAATTGTAAGTGTGTAAGTGTAAGTGTGCAAGTGTAAGTGTGCAAGTGTACAAGTGTGTAAGTGTAAGTGTGCAATTGTAAGTGTGTAAGTGTAAGTGTGCAAGTGTAAGTGAAAGTGTGCAATTGTAAATTTGTAAGTGTTAGTGTGGAAGTGTGCAAGTGTAAGTGTATAAGTGTGCAAGTGTAAGTGTGTAAGTGTGTAAGTGTGCAATTGTAAGTGTGTAAGTGTGCGTGTATGTGTAAGTGTGCAATTGTAAAATTGTAAGTGTAAGTGTGCAAGTGTAAGTGTGCAATTGTAAGTGTGTAAGTGTGCGTGTGTAAGTGTGCAAGTGTAAGTGTGCAATTGTAAAATTGTAAGTGTAAGTGTGCCAGTGTAAGTGTGCCAGTGTAAGTGTGTAAATGTGCAAGTGTAAGTATGCGTGTGTAAGTGTAAGTGTGCAAGTGTAAGTGTGTAAATGTGCAAGTGTAAGTGTGCCTGTGTAAGTGTGCAATTGTAAATTTGTAAGTGTAAGTGTGTAAGTGTGCAAGTGTAAGTGTATAAGTGTGCAAGTGTAAGTGTGTAAGTGTGCAATTGTAAGTGTGTAAGTGTAAGTGTGTGTGTGTAAGTGTGCGTGTATGTGTAAGTGTGCAATTGTAAAATTGTAAGTGTAAGTGTGCAAGTGTAAGTGTGTAAGTGTGCGTGTGTAAGTGTGCAAGTGTAAGTGTTTGAGTGTGCGTGTGTAAGTGTGCAAGTGTAAGTGTGCAATTGTAAAATTGTAAGTGTAAGTGTGCCAGTGTAAGTGTGCCAGTGTAAGTGTGTAAATGTGCAAGTGTAAGTATGCGTGTGTAAGTGTGTAAGTGTAAGTGTGCAAGTGTAAGTGTGTAAATGTGCAAGTGTAAGTGTGCCTGTGTAAGTGTGCAAGTGTGCAATTGTAAATTTGTAAGTGTAAGTGTGTAAGTGTGCAAGTGTAAGTGTGTAAGTGTAAGTGTGCAAGTGTAAGTGTGCAATTGTAACTGTGTAAGTGTAAGTGTGCAAGTGTAAGTGAAAGTGTGCAATTGTAAATTTGTAAGTGTTAGTGTGGAAGTGTGCAAGTGTAAGTGTATAAGTGTAAGTGTGCAAGTGTGTAAGTGTGCAATTGTAAGTATGTAAGTGTAAGTGTGCAAGTGTAAGTGTGCACGTGTAAGTGTGCACATGTAAGTGTGCAAGTGTAAGTGTGCAAGTGTACAAGTGTGTAAGTGTTCAAGTGTAAGTGTGCAATTGTAAGTGTGTAAGTGTAACTGTAAGTGTGCAAGTGTAAGTGTGCGTGTGTAAGTGTGCAATTGTAAATTTGTAAGTGTGCAAGTGTAAGTAAGTGTGCAAGTGTAAGTGTGCAATTGTAAATTTGTAAGTGTTAGTGTGGAAGTGTGCAAGTGTAAGTGTGTAAGTGTATAAGTGTGCAAGTGTAAGTGTGTAAGTGTGCAAGTGTGTAAGTGTGCAAGTGTAAGTGTGCAATTGTAAGTGTGTAAGTGTGCGTGTGTAAGTGTGCAAGTGTAAGTGTGTGAGTGTGCGTGTGTAAGTGTGCATGTGTAAGTGTGCAATTGTAAAATTGTAAGTGTAAGTGTGCCAGTGTAAGTGTGCCAGTGTAAGTGTGTAAATGTGCAAGTGGAAGTATGCGTGTGTAAGTGTGCAAGTGTAAGTGTGTAAATGTGCAAGTGTAAGTCTGCGTGTGTAAGTGTGCAATTGTAAATTTGTAAGTGTGTAAGTGTGCAAGTGTATAAGTGTAAGTGTGCAAGTGTAAGTGTGTAAGTGTGCAAGTGTAAGTGTGCAATTGTAAGTGTGTAAGTGTGCAAGTGTGCAAGTGTGTAAGTGTAACTGTGCAAGTGTGTAAATGTGCAAGTGTGCAATTGTAAGTGTGCAATTGTAAGTGTGCAAGTGTAAGTGTGCAAGTGTAAGTGTGCAAGTGTAAGTGTGCAAGTGTACAAGTGTGTAAGTGTGCAATTGTAAGTGTGTGAGTGTAAGTGTGCAAGTGTAAGTGAAAGTGTGCAAGTGTGCGTGTGTAAGTGTGCATGTGTAAGTGTGTAAATGTGCAAGTGTAAGTGTGCGTGTGTAAAAGTGCAAGTGTAAGTGTGCAATTGTAAGTGTGTAAGTGTAAGTGTGCAAGTGTAAGTGAAAGTGTGCAAGTGTAAGTGTGCAATTGTAAGTGTGTAAGTGTGCAAGTGTAAGTGTGTAAGTGTGCAATTGTAAGTGTGCGTGTGTAAATGTGTAAATGTGCAAGTGTAAGTGTGCAAGTTACATAGTTACATAGGGTTGAAAAAAGACCAGTGTCCATCAAGTTCAACCCATCCAAGTAAACCCAGCACACCTAACCCACACCTACCAATCTATACACTCACATACATAAACTATAAATACAACCACTAGTACTAACTGTAGATATTAGTATCACAATAGCCTTGGATATTCTGATTGATCAAGAACTCATCCAGGCCCCTCTTAAAGGCATTAACAGAATCTGCCATTACCACATCACTAGGAAGGGCATTCCATAACCTCACTGCCCTCACCGTGAAAAACCCCCTACGCTGCTTCAAATGGAAGCTCCTTTCCTCTAATCTAAAGGGGTGACCTCTGGTGCAAGTGTAAGTGTGAGGGTGTACAAGTGTGTAAGTGTAAGTGTGCAATTGTAAGTGTGTAAGTGTAAGTGTGCAAGTGTAAGTGAAAGTGTGCAAGTGTAAGTGTGCAAGTGTAAGTGTGCAAGTGTAAGTGTGCGTGTGTAAGTGTGCAAGTGTAAGTGCGCAATTTTAAATTTGTAAGTGTGCAAGTGTGCAAGTGTAAGTGTGTAAGTGTGCGTGTGTAAGTGTGCAAGTGTAAGTGTGTGAGTGTGCGTGTGTAAGTGTGCGTGTGTAAGTGTGCAAGCGTAAGTGTGCAATTGTAAAATTGTAAGTGTGCCAGTGTAAGTGTGTAAATGTGCAAGTGTAAGTATGCGTGTGTAAGTGTGCAAATGTGCAAGTGTAAGTGTGCAAGTGTGCAATTGTAAATTTGTAAGTGTGTAAGTGTGCAAGTGTATAAGTGTAAGTGTGCAAGTGTACAAGTGTGTAAGTGTAAGTGTGCAATTGTAAGTGTGTAAGTAAGTGTAAGTGAAAGTGTGCAATTGTAAATTTGTAAGTGTTAGTGTGGAACTGTGCAAGTGTAAGTGTATAAGTGTGCAAGTGTAAGTGTGTAAGTGTGCAATTGTAAGTGTGTAAGTGTGTAAGTGTGCGTGTGTAAGTGTGTAAGTGTAAAATTGTAAAATTGTAAGTGTAAGTGTGCCAGTGTAAGTGTGCAAGTGTGTAAATGTGCAAGTGTGCAATTGTAAGTGTGCAAGTGTAAGTGTGCAAGTGTACAAGTGTGCAATTGTAAGTGTGTAAGTGTAAGTGTGCAAGTGTAAGTGTGCAATTGTAAGTGTGTGAGTGTAAGTGTGCAAGTGTAAGTGAAAGTGCAAGTGTGCGTGTGTAAGTGTGTAAATGTGCAAGTGTAAGTGTGCGTGTGTAAGTGTGCCAGTGTAAGTGTGCCAGTGTAAGTGTGTAAATGTGCATGTGTAAGTATGCGTGTGTAAGTGTGTAAGTGTGCAAATGTGCAAGTGTAAGTGTGTAAGTGTGCAAGTGTAAATTTGTAAGTGTGTAAGTGTGCAAGTGTATAAGTGTAAGTGTGAAATTGTAAGTGTGTAAGTGTAAGTGTGCAAGTGTAAGTGAAAGTGTGCAATTGTAAATTTGTAAGTGTTAGTGTGGAAGTGTGCAAGTGTAAGTGTATAAGTGTGCAAGTGTAAGTGTGTAAGTGTGCAATTGTAAGTGTGTAAGTGTAAGTGTGCGTGTGTAAGTGTGCGTGTGTAAGTGTGTAAGTGTAAGTGTGCAATTGTAAAATTGTAAGTGTAAGTGTGCCAGTGTAAGTGTGCAAGTGTAACTGTGCAAGTGTAAGTGTGTAAATGTGCAAGTGTGCAATTGGAAGTGTGCAATTGTAAGTGTGCAAGTGTAAGTGTGCAAGTGTAAGTGTGCAAGTGTACAAGTGTGTAAGTGTGCAATTGTAAGTGTGTAAGTGTAAGTGTGCAAGTGTAAGTGTGCAAGTGTACAAGTGTGTAAGTGTAAGTGTGCAATTGTAAGTGTGTGAGTGTAAGTGTGCAAGTGTAAGTGAAAGTGCAAGTGTGCGTGTGTAAGTGTGCGTGTGTAAGTGTGTAAATGTGCAAGTGTAAGTGTGCGTGTGTAAAAGTGCAAGTGTAAGTGTGCAAGTGTAAGTGTGCAATTGTAAGTGTGTAAGTGTAAGTGTGCAAGTGTAAGTGAAAGTGTGCAAGTGTAAGTGTGCAATTGTAAGTGTGCAATTGTAAGTGTGTAAGTGTGCGTGTGTAAGAGTGTAAATGTGCAAGTGTAAGTGTGCAAGTGTAAGTGTGCAAGTGTAAGTGTGAGGGTGTACAAGTGTGTAAGTGTGCAAGTGTAAGTGTGCAATTGTAAGTGTGTTAGTGTAAGTGTGCAAGTGTAAGTGAAAGTGTGCAAGTGTAAGGGTGCAAGTGTAAGTGTGCGTGTGTAAGTGTGCAAGTGTAAGTGCGCAATTGTAAATTTGTAAGTGTGCAAGTGTGTAAGTGTAAGTGTGCAATTGTAAATTTGTAAGTGTAAGTGTGCCAGTGTAAGTGTGCAAGTGTAAGTGTGCAAGTGTAAGTGTGCAAGTGTGTTAGTGTAAGTGTGTAAGTTTAAGTGTGCAATTGTAAATTTGTAAGTGTAAGTGTGCGTGTGTAAGTGTGCAAGTGTGCAATTGTAAATTTGTAAGTGTAAGTGTGTAAGTGTGCAAGTGTAAGTGTATAAGTGTAAGTGTGCAAGTGTAAGTGTGTAAGTGTGCAATTGTAAGTGTGCAAGTGTAAGTGTGTAAGTGTGCAATTGTAAGTGTGCAAGTGTAAGTGTGTAAGTGTGCAATTGTAAGTGTGCAAGTGTAAGTGTGCAGGTGTAAGTGTGCAAGTGTAAGTGTGCAATTGTAAGTGTGTGAGTGTAAGTGTGCAAGTGTAAGTGTGAGAGTGTAAGTGAAAGTGTGTGTAAGTGTGCGTGTGTAAGTGTGCGTGTGTAAGTGTGTAAATGTGCAAGTGTAAGTGTGCGTGTGTAAGTGTGCAAGTGTAAGTGTGCAAGTGTGCAATTGTAAGTGTGTAAGTGTGTAAGTGTGCAAGTGTAAGTGTGTAAATGTGCAACTGTAAGTATGCGTGTGTAAGTGTGGAAGTGTACAAGTGTGCGAGTTTAGTGTGTAAGTGTGCAAGTGTAAGTGTGCAATTGTAAATTTGTAAGTGTAAGTGTGCCAGTGTAAGTGTGGAAGTGTGCAAGTGTGGAAGTGTGCAAGTGTAAGTGTGCAAGTGTGTTAGTGTAAGTGTGTAAGTTTAAGTGTGCAATTGTAAATTTGTAAGTGTAAGTGTGCGAGTGTACAAGTGTGTAAGTGTGTTAGTGTGCAAGTGTAAGTGTGCAAGTGTGGAAGTGTGCAAGCGTAAGTGTGTAAGAGTGCAAGTATAAGTGTGCACGTGTAAGTGTGCGTGTGTAAGTGTACAAGAGTGCAAGTGTAAGTGAAAGTGTGCAAGTGTAAGTGTGCAAGTGTACAAGAGTGCAAGTGTAAGTGTGCAAGTGTGCAGGTGTAAGTGTGTATGTGTGCAAGTATAAGTGTACTAGTGTGTAAGTGTACAAGTGTGCAAGTGTACAAGTGTGTAAGTGTGCAATTGTAAGTGTGTAATGGTGCAAGTGTAAGTGAAAGTGTAAGTGTGTAAGTGTGCATGTGTTAGTGTGCAAGTGTAAGTGTGCAAGTGTAAGTGTGTAAGTGTGCAATTGTAAGTGTGCAAGTGTAAGTGTGTAAGTGTGCAATTGTAAGTGTGCAAGTGTAAGTGTGCAGGTGTAAGTGTGCAAGTGTAAGTGTGCAATTGTAAGTGTGTGAGTGTAAGTGTGCAAGTGTAAGTGAAAGTGTGAGAGTGTAAGTGAAAGTGTGTGTAAGTGTGCGTGTGTAAGTGTGCGTGTGTAAGTGTGTAAATGTGCAAGTGTAAGTGTGCGTGTGTAAGTGTGCAAGTGTAAGTGTGCAAGTGTGCAATTGTAAGTGTGTAAGTAAGTGTGCAAGTGTAAGTGTGTAAATGTGCAACTGTAAGTATGCATGTGGAAGTGTGGAAGTGTACAAGTGTGCGAGTTTAGTGTGTAAGTGTGCAAGTGTAAGTGTGCAATTGTAAATTTGTAAGTGTAAGTGTGCCAGTGTAAGTGTGGAAGTGTGCAAGTGTGGAAGTGTGCAAGTGTAAGTGTGCAAGTGTGTTAGTGTAAGTGTGTAAGTTTAAGTGTGCAATTGTAAATTTGTAAGTGTAAGTGTGCGAGTGTACAAGTGTGTAAGTGTGTTAGTGTGCAAGTGTAAGTGTGCAAGTGTGGAAGTGTGCAAGCGTAAGTGTGTAAGAGTGCAAGTATAAGTGTGCACGTGTAAGTGTGCGTGTGTAAGTGTACAAGAGTGCAAGTGTAAGTGAAAGTGTGCAAGTGTAAGTGTGCAAGTGTACAAGAGTGCAAGTGTAAGTGTGCAAGTGTGCAGGTGTAAGTGTGTATGTGTGCAAGTATAAGTGTACTAGTGTGTAAGTGTACAAGTGTGCAAGTGTACAAGTGTGTAAGTGTGCAATTGTAAGTGTGTAAGTGTGCAAGTGTAAGTGAAAGTGTAAGTGTGCATGTGTTAGTGTGCAAGTGTAAGTGTGCAAGTGTAAGTGTGTAAGTCTATAAGTGTAAGTGTGCAAGTGTAAGTGTGTAAGTGTGCGTGTGTAAGTGTGCAATTGTAAATTTGTAAGTGTGCCAGTGTAAGTGTGCAAGTGTAAGTGTGTAAATGTGCAAGTGTAAGTATGCGTGTGTAAGTGTGCAAGTGTAAGTGTGTAAATGTGCAAGTGTAAGTGTGCAATTGTAAATTTGTAAGTGTAAGTGTGTAAGTGTGCAGGTGTAAGTGTAAGTGTGCAAGTGTAAGTGTGTAAGAGTGCAAGTGTAAGTGTGCAAGTGTAAGTGTGCAAGTGTACAAGAGTAAGTGTGTAAGTGTGCAGGTGTAAGTGTGTAAGTGTAAGTGTGCAAGTGTAAGTGTGCAACGGTTAGTGTGCAAGTGTGCAAGTGTAAGTGCGCAAGTAAGTGTAAGTGTGCAAGTGTAAGTGTCCAAGTGTAAGTGTGCAAATGTGTAAGTGTAAGTGTGTAAGTGTGCAAGTGTAAGTGTGGAAGTGTGCAAGTGTAAAAGTGTGCAAGTGTAAGTGTGTAAGTGTAAGTGTGTAAGCATGAAAGTGTAAGTGTGTAAGTGTAAGCGTGCAAGTGTAAGTGTGTAAGTGTAAGCATGCAAGTGTATGTGCGTATGTGTGCAAGGTCAAGTGTGTAAGTGTAAGTCTGTAATTGTAAGTATGCAACTGTAAGTGTGTGAGTGTAAGCGTGCAGGTGAAAGTGCATAAGTGTGCAATCGTAAGGGTGTAAGTTTAAGCGTGCACGTGTAAGCGTGCACGTGTAAGCGTGCACACTTACACGTGCACACGTACACGTGCACTCTTACACTTACACACTTATGCTTACACGCTCACACTTGCACACTTACATGCTTGCACACCTACACTTGCAAATTTACACTTACACTTGCACACATAAACTTGCACGCTTACACTTGCATGGTTACACTAACACACTTACACTTGCACACGTACACTTACACTTCTACACTTAGACACATACACTTGCACGCTTACACTTACATTTGCACACTTGCACGCTTACACTTACACATTTACACTTGCACGCTTACACTTACACACATGCACTTGCACACTTGTACCTTACACTTGCACGCTTACACTAACAAACTTGCAGGCCTACACTAACTTACTTACACTTGCACACGTACACTTACACACTTGCACTTCTACAATTAGACACATACACTTGCACGCTTACACTTACACACTCAGATTTGCACACTTACATGTGCACGCTGACATTTGCATGCTTGCACTTGTACATGTACACTTGCACACTTACACACTCAAACTTATACACTTGCAATTACACACTTGCACACTTACATTTGCACGCTTACACTTACACACGTGCACTTGCACACTTGTACCTTACACTTGCACACTTGCACTTACACTCTTAAACTTACACCTGCACACTTACACACTTATCCACTTGCACGCTTACACTAACATGCTTGCACACTTACTCTTGAACGCTTACACACTTACACTTGCACACCTACACTAGCACGCTTACACTTGCACACTTACCATTACAAAGTTGCACTTACACTTGCACGCTTACACACTTATACACTTATCCACTTGCACGCTTACACACTTACACTTGCACACTTATACTTGCATGCTTACACACTTACACTTGCCCGCTTACACTAACACGCTTACACACTTACACTTGCCCGCTTACACTAACACGCTTACACACTTACTCTTGAACGCTTACACACTTACACTTGCACACCAACACTAGAATGCTTACACTTGCACACTTACAATTACAAACTTGCAAACTTACACTTGCACGCTTACACACTTACATTTGCACACTTGCACACATGCACGCTAACACTTGCACACTTGTATCTTAAACTTGCACGCTAACACTTACACACTTGCACGCTTACACTTACGCACTAAACCTACACATACATTTGCACACTTACATTTGCACACTTGTATCTTAAACTTGCACGCTTACACTTCCACACTTCCACTTGCACACTTAAACTTGCAGAATTACAATTGCACTCTTACACTTGCATACTTACACCCTTACACTTTTACACTTACACGCTTACATTTGCACACTTACACGCTTACATTTGCACACTGCACTTACACATTTACACTTACACACCTACACTTACATACTTACACTTATACACTTACACACTTGTACGCTTACACATACACACTTAAACTTGCACAATTACACTTGCACACTTACTTACATTTGCACACTTGTACACTTACAGTTATACACTTGCACACTTACACATTTACACTTGCACGCTTACACTTCTACACTTACATGTGCACGCTTACACACTTATACCTTACACTTGCACGCTTACACTTGCACTTACACTTGCACGCTTACAGTTGTACACTTGCACACTTATACTTACACACTTGCACTTACATATTTACACTTGCACGCTTACACTTACTTAAACTTGCACACTAACACAATTACACTTGCACACTTACACTTCTACACTTAGACACATACACTTGCTCGCTTAAACTTACACTTGCCCACTTACACTTCCACGCTTACACATTTACACTTACACTTGCACGCTTACACATACACACTTGCACACCTACACTTGCCCGCTTACACTTAAACACTTGTACACCTACAGTTGCACGCTTACACTTGCCCGCTTACACTAACATGCTTACACACTTGCACACTTACTCTTGAATGTTTACACACTTACACTTGTACACCTACACTTGCACACTTACTCTTACACGCTTACACTTCCATGCTTACACATTTACACTTACACACTTGCGCACTTACATTTGCACGCTTACACTTGCACACTTACACTTGCTCACTTACATTTCCACGCTTACACACTTACTCTTGCACGCTTACACTTACTCAGTTAAACACGTACACTTGAACACTTACTCTTACAAACTTGCATGCTTACACACACACTTGCACACTTAAACTTACACACTTGCGCACTTACACTTGCACGCTTACACTTACACGCTTACACTTACACACCTGCATGCTTACACTTACACGCTTACACTTACACACCTGCATGCTTACACTTCAACACTTACACACCTAAACCTGCACACTTACACACTTACACTTGCACGCTTACACTTACAAACTTACACACTTGAACGCTTACACTAACAAACTTGCAAGCTTACACTAACACACTTAGACTTGCACACGGACACTTACACACTTAGACACATACACTTGCACACACACATTTGCACACTTACATGTGCACGCTTACATTTGCACGCTTACATTTGTACATGTAGACTTGCACACTTACACACTCAAACTTATACACTTGCTATTGCACTTACACTTGCACACTTACACTTTTACACTTGCACGCTTACACTAACACACTTGCACGCTTACACTAACACACTTACACACTTGCACGCTTACACTAACACACTTACACACTTGCACTTGGACACTTACACGCTTACACACTCAAACTTACACACTTGCACACTTACACTAACAAACTTGCAGGCTTACACTAACACACTTACACTTGCACACGTACACTTCTACACTTAGACATATACACTTGCACGCTTACACTTAAAACTCACATTTGCACACTTAAATGTGCATGCTTACATTTGCACGTTTACACTTGTACATGTACACTTGCACACTCAAACTTATACACTTGCAATTACACACTTACACTTGCACGCTTACACTTACACATTTACACTTGCACGCTTGTACCTTACACTTGCACGCTTACACTTACACACTTATACTTGGACGCTTACATTTGCACACTTGTACACTCAGACTTACACACTTACACTTTCACACTTCCACCTGCACACTTACACGCTTACACACTTACACTTGCCCGCTTACACTAACACACTTGCACACTTACTCTTGAACGCTTACACACTTACACTTGCACACTTACACTTACACATTTACACTTGCACGCTTACACTAACACACTTGCACGCTTACACTAACACACTTACACACTTGCACTTGGACACTTACACGCTTAAACACTCAAACTTACACACTTGCACACTTACACTAACAAACTTGCAGGCTTACACTAACACACTTACGTACACTTACACTTGCACTTCTACACTTAGACATATACACTTGCACGCTTACACTTAAAACTCACATTTGCACACTTAAATGTGCACGCTTACATTTGCACGCTTACACTTGTACATGTACACTTGCACACTCAAACTTATACACTTGCAATTACACACTCAAACTTATACACTTGCAATTACACACTTACACTTGCACGCTTACACTTGCACGCTTACACTTACACATTTACACATTTACACTTGCACGCTTGTACCTTAGACTTGCACGCTTACACTTACACTTGCACACTTATACTTGGACGCTTACATTTGCACACTTGTACACTTACACACTCACACTTACACACTTACACTTTCACACTTCCACCTGCACACTTACACACTTACACTTGCCCGCTTACACTAACACACTTGCACACTTACTCTTGAACGCTTACACACTTACACTAGCACGCTTACACACTTGCACGCTTACACTAACACACTTGCACTTTTACACTTACACACTTACAAATGCACGCTTACACTTACAAACTTACACACTTACACTTAAATTCTTACACACACTTGCACGCTTACACTAACACACTTGCACTTGGACACTTACACACACTTCCACTTACACGCTTACACTTCTACACTTAGACACATACACTTGCACGCTTACATACTTACACTTGCACGCTTACACTAACAAACTTGCAAGCTTACACTAACACACTTGCACACTTACACATTTGCACGTCTACACTTAGACACATACACTTGCATGCTTACACTTACTTGTGCACGCTTACATTTGCATGCTTACACTTGTACATGTACACTTGCACACTTACACACTCAAACTTGTACACTTGCAATTACACACTTACACTTGCACGCTTACACTTACACACTTAAACACATACACTTGCATGCTTACACTTACACATTTACACTTGCACTCTTACATGCTTACACTTACACACGTGCACTTGCACACTTGTACCTTACACTTGCACGCTTACAATTGCACTTACACTCTTACACGCTTACACTTGCACATTTACACGATTACACTTGCACGATTACACTTGCACGATTACACTAACACATTTACACTTGCACGCTTACACTTACACACGTGCACTTGCACACTTGTACCTTACACTTGCACTTACACTCTTACACTTACACCTGCACACTTACACATTTACACTTGCACGCTTACACTAACATGCTTACACACTTGCACACTTACTCTTGAACGCTTACACACTTACACTTGCACACCTACACTAGAACGCTTACACTTGCACACTTACAATTACACACTTGCAAACATACACTTGCACGCTTACACACTTAAATTTGCACACTTGCACACATGCACGCTAACACTTACACAATTGCACGCTTACACTTACGCACTTACACACTTAAACCTACACATACACTTGCACACTTACACTTGCACACTTGTATCTTAAACTTGTACGCTTACACTTGCCCACTTACACACTTGTACACTTACACTTTCAGACTTACACACTTACACTTTTACTCTTACACGCTTACATTTGCACACTTGCACACTTACACTTAAACACTTACACTTGCAAACTTGCACACTTGTACGCTTACACTTGCACACTTACACTTGCATACACTTTTACTCTTACACGCTTACATTTGCACACTTACACTTGCACACACACATTTAAACTTACACACTTGCACTTGCACACTTACGCTTACACACTTGCACACCTACACTTACACACTTACACTTATACACTTACACTTGAACACTTACACTTGCATGCTTACACATACACACTTAAACTTGCACAATTACACTTGCACACTTACTTACACTTGTACACTTACACACTTACACTTGCACACTTACGCATTTACACTTGCACACTTACACATTTAAACTTGCATGCTTACACTTACACACTTACATTTGCACACTTGCACGCTAACACTTATACTCTTACACTTGCACTTACACACTTAAACCTGTACACTTGCACACTTACACACTTACACCTACACACTTACAAACTTACACTTGCGCACTTACACTTGCACACTTACACCCTTACACTTGCATACTTACACACTTGCAATTCAACGCTTACAGTTGCACACTTGTACATTTACACACTTACAGTTGCACACTTGTACACTTCCACACTTACAGTTGCACACTTGTACACTTCCACTTGCACGCTGACACACTTCCACTTGCACACTTCCACTTGTAAATTTGAACTTGCACACTTACAAACTGATACACTTGCACACTTACACCTGCACATTTAGCCCTGCATGCTTACAAACTGACTTGCAGGATTACATTTACACTTGCACACTTGCGCTTACAGAGCATCACTCACTGAAAAAGACCACTGAGTTACACTCACTGAACAAGACCACTGAGTTACACTCACTGAACAAGACCACTGAGGTACACTCAATGAACAAGACCACTGAGTTACACTCATTGAACAAGAACACTGAGCTACACTCACTAAACCAGAACACTGAGCTACACTCACTGAACCAGAACAATGAGCTACACTCACTGAACCAGAACAATGAGCTACACTCACTGAACTTGACCACTGAGATACACTCACTGAACTAGAACACTGAGCTACACTCACTGAACCAGAACACTGAGCTACACTCACTGAACAAGAACACTGAGCTACACTCACTAAACCAGAACACTGAGCTACACTCACTGAACACGATCACTGAGTTACAGTCAATGAACAAGACCACGGAGCATCACTCACTGAACAAGACCACTGAGTTACACTCACTGAACAAGACCACTGAGCTACACTCACTGAACCAGATCACTGAGTTACACTCAATGAAGAAGACCACGGAGCATCACTCACTGATCCAGACCACTGAGTTACACTAATTGAACCATCCATCTATCTATCTTAGTATCTATATCCATATCCAGGGTTGGACTGGGAGGTGTCGGGCTCACAGGGGCCGCTGCCTTAGGGACACCTAATTGAAACTTGCCTTAAGCGCATCAGGGGAGGAGACCAGTGGCTCAGGGGATTGCCCAGAGATTACCGGGTCAGGGGAGGGTCCCTGCGCCCCAGTCCAACCCTGCCCATACCTATATATAGTGTGTATTTATTCTATCTATATACATTAGCATATACATGTAATAGGACAATTAAATTGCTAAAGACCAGAAGCACTCCTGTACCCTTTCTCAGTTGGGGGTTACATGTTCAACCGAAGAGGTGCAACATACCCATCCTCTACCTAACCTTCCATGAAGGACCTCTTTGGTTGAACATGAGATCCCTTGCAAAGGGACCTAACCCCTTAGAGAGCCAGCAAGGACATAGATAATAAAATAATAACATTGCATTTTACTTGTATCCCGTTTCTCTCTTCTCTTTACCAAACGTCCTTCTTCTTCACTTTCTCTTTATCTTTTCCTTCATCTTCTTTTGCCCAAAATGACCTAAAAAATATGAAGGAATTGTTTACACAGTGCACTCAACTTCTCAATACATTAGCCCTATGGCAGTTAAAATCCAGTTTCACCAGATCATAGTGCATGCAGCATCCCATGACAACATAGAAGGAAAATATTAACTTTAAAACCAAGAAATGTGCCTTTTTGTTGGATGTCCTAATTTCAAATGTCTCACCTAGGAAATAAAAAGGCTTTGCTTTGCCCATGTAACTCCGCTTAAATACAAACTTACTTATCTCACTGCTGCACATAGGTAGTTCAACAAACTATTTCTCCTATTTGTTGAAAAATGTTTATCCCAACTGCAAATTTAGTCAATAAAATTAAAATTAGCCCCAAAATGACAAAAGTTGTTATAAAGAGCAGTCATAAAATCAGTGTACAAAATCTTCGTAAATTTACAAGAAAGATGCAAAGATTTCACCCTATAAACATGACAATCGCCTTTTTAAATTTGCAACTTACTTGTTTCACTCTCTTTCTCTCCTTTGCTGGTTTTAAACTAATTTTGCTCTCTTCTCTACCAAATATTCTACCTCTTGGTAGAACTATATAACTCCCAGCTTCTCTTTCTCCACTTTCAGCTGCTGCTGAACAAATATACAACGGACATGTGTAAAATCCTAAAAACATATTAAATTAAAGTTAAACTCACAAACGCCAAAAATTGCGCCCATCGGGAGTCCTTTTATAAACAGCATCGGATCCTTGCTTGCTTGTCAGTCTCCTTATGCGATCTGCAGTATTCGCTTTGGTCCTGGTTTGCAAGTCTCTCCGTTCGCGTTCCCCCTTTGGCGTCTCTCTACACCGCTTCGCCGACTGGCTTCCTCTGAGCAATCGCATAAGGAGACTGAAAAGCAAGCAAGGATCCGACGCTGTTAAAAAAGGACTCCCAATGGGCGCAATGTTTATGGCGTTTGTGAGTTTAACTTTTAATATGTTTTTGAATAAAGTTTTAGGATTTTACACATGTCCGCTGTATATTTGTTCAGCAGCAGCAGCTGAGAAAGAGAAGCTGGGAGTTATAGTTCTACCAAGGGGGAATTTGTTACAAGCTCCAAGACCATAGTGCTGGTCTGTAAGTATATGCACAATTGGTTGGGGATAAAAGGAAGTCACGGAAGAGTGTGAAATATGGAAATTCACCTATTTAAATAGACACGAACTTTAAACACTTTGCAGTGGATTGTACTTTCCCAAAAAAGTGAAGTAAATTAGGTAGTGGTGTTCACAAGATTTGTTTTGGATATAAAAACGTTTGGAGGGGTGATTATCAATATTATATTACACTATTTTTTTTTTTTTTATCCCATAAGACCTCATCTGGGAAGTCTGCACAGAGGAGGGCGCTCCAGAGTTAAGTATTATTGTTTAAACCGAAGCACAAGGTATCTGGAGTGGGTTATACATTTCATTCACACTAAAAAAATCATTTTGTTTCACTCTAGAAACCATACCACTAAGCAATACTCTATAAACTAGATCATTGAGATATACTCCACAACTCATTACACTGAACTACACTCAATAAACCAGAAAATTAAGGTAAACTCCATAAACCATACACCTGAGAAATACTCTATAAACCAGATTGTGAAGATATACTCCACAAATCAGACCAATCAGCTACACTCCAAAAACCAGATCATTCAGATACACTCCATAAAATATAACACTGTCCTACACCTAATAAACCAGAAAATTAAGGTACACTCCATAAACCATACCACTCAGGTACACTCCACAAACCAGCTCATTGAGAAATACTCCATAAACTATGCCACTGACCTATACTCCATTTACCAGATCATTGAGATACACCCTATAAACCATATAACTGTAGTACACTCTATAAAACAAATAAAGTTGAGCAACACTCCAAAAACTATAGAACTGAGCAATACTCACACTGAACCAGACCACTGAGCTACTCCACAAACCATACTACTAAGCAAAGCTCTGTAAACCAGATAATTGAGCTACACTCCAAAAACTACACCACTGACCTACACTCCATTAACAAGACCATTAAACTACATTTCAAAATCCAGATCAATGAGCTACAGTAACTGAACAAGACCATTGAGCTACATTCACTGAACAAGACCCCTAAGCTGCACTCCATGATTCAGATCGTTCAGCTACACTCCATAAACCAGACCACATAGCAACACTTTGTAAACCAGGCCAATGAGCAACACTCCATAAGCTAGACCACTAATCTACACTCCTAAAACCAAACCACTGAGCAACACTCCATAAACAATACCACTGAGCAACACTCCATAAACAATACCACTGAGCAACACTCCATAAACAATACCACTGAGCAACACTCTGTAAACCAGACGATTGAGCTATTCTACAAAAATCAGACCATATATATATATATATATATATACCTGTGTATATATATATATATATATATATATATATATATATATATATATATATATATATATATATATATATATATATATATATATATATATATATATATATATATATATATATATATATATATATATATATATAGACAGAGCATAGAGTGGGAGCACACCAATAAGTTTCTAGCGATACCTGGGTCCCTGCGGCCCAGCGGCCCAGTCCAACCCTGCCCATATCTATATATATTGTGTATTTATTCTATCTATATACATTAGCATATACATGTAATAGGACAATTAAATTGCTAAGGACCAGAAGCACTCCTGTACCCTTTCTCAGATGGGGGTTACATGTTCAACCAAAGAGGTGCAACATACCCATCCTCTACCTAACCTTCCATGAAGGACCTCTTTGGTTGAACATGAGATCCCTTGCAAAGGGACCTAACCCCTTAGATAGCCAGCAAGGACATAGATAATAAAATAATAACATTGCATTTTACTTGTATCCCGTTTCTCTCTTCTCTTTACCAAACGTCCTTCTTCTTCTTCACTTTCTCTTCATCTTTTCCTTCATCTTCTTTTGCCCAAAATGACCTAAAAAATAGGGTGACAAGCAAGCAAGGATCTGACGCTGTTAAAAAAAGGACTCCCAATGGGCGCAATTTTTATGGCATTTGTGAGTTTAACTTTTAATATGTTTTAGAATAAAGTTTTAGGATTTTATACATGTCCGCTGTATATTTGTTCAGCAGCAGCTGAAAGTGGAGAAAGAGAAGCTGGGAGTTATAGTTCTACCAAGAGGGAATTTGTTACAAGCTCCAAGACCACAGTGCTGGTCTGTAAGTATATGCACAATTGGTTGAGGATAAAAGGAAGTCACGGAAGAGTGTGAAATATGGAAATTCACCTATTTAAATAGACACTTTGCAGTGGATTGGACTTATGTGTTTTCCCAAAAAAGTGAAGTAAATTTGGTAGTGGTGTTCACAAGATTTGTTTTGGATATAAAAACGTTTGGAGGGGTGATTATCAATATTATATTACACTATATATATTTTTTTTAATTTTATCCCATAAGACCTCATCTGGGAAGTCTGCACAGAGGAGGGCGCTCCAGAGTTAAGTATTATTGTTTAAACCGAAGCACAAGGTATCTGGAGTGGGTTATACATTTCATTCACACTAAAAAAATCATTTTGTTTCACTCTAGAAACCATACCACTAAGCAATACTCTATAAACTAGATCATTGAGATATACTCCACAACTCATTACACTGAACTACACTCAATAAACCAGAAAATTAAGGTAAACTCCATAAACCATACACCTGAGAAATACTCTATAAACCAGATTGTGAAGATATACTCCACAAATCAGACCAATCAGCTACACTCCAAAAACCAGATCATTCAGATACACTCCATAAAATATAACACTGTCCTACACCTAATAAACCAGAAAATTAAGGTACACTCCATAAACCATACCACTCAGGTACACTCCACAAACCAGCTCATTGAGAAATACTCCATAAACTATGCCACTGACCTATACTCCATTTACCAGATCATTGAGATACACCCTATAAACAATATAACTGCAGTACACTCTGTAAAACAAATAAAGTTGAGCAACACTCCAAAAACGATAGAACTGAGCAATACTCACACTGAACCAGACCACTGAGCTACTCCACAAACCATACTACTAAGCAAAGCTCTGTAAACCAGATAATTGAGCTACACTCCAAAAACTACACCACTGACCTACACTCCATTAACAAGACCATTAAACTACATTTCAAAATCCAGACCACTGAGCTACAGTAACTGAACAAGACCATTGAGCTACATTCACTGAACAAGACCCTTAAGCTGCACTCCATGATTCAGATCGTTCAGCTACACTCCATAAACCAGACCACATAGCAACACTTTGTAAACAAGGCCAATGAGCAACACTCCATAAGCTAGACATCTAATCTACACTCCTAAAACCAAACCACTGAGCAACACACCATAAACAATACCACTGAGCAACACTCTGTAAACCAGACAATTGAGCTATTCTACAAAAATCAGACCACTCCCATTTTTACTAATACCACGCTGACCCACTGTGGTGTGCATGTAATGCATATTCACAGTGCTAGATCAACCATAACAAGTCCATAAAAATAAAGTCCATGTTCATACCTGTCACATTTGGCGTCATGATTATTCCAAATTGGTCATATTAAAGTGACAGTTTAAATCAATATAGATCAGCCTACCACACACTGCAGGTATAGTGGTAGACGTGGAAGTGCTGGGTTATTTTATTAATAACATTATGCATACACACATATATATAATATATATATATATAGACATTAAGCTTGCACTCACGATAATAAATCTTTATACACACCTGGGTGCAGTCCTAAAGTTCACCGGATCAACATTCTTCAAAGCAGGAACCACTTCACACGGGACTTATAATTCACAAATGATATTTCATTAAAGAATAACAGCCGAAATGTCAGCTTTGTTATTGTTTAATAAAATACTATTTGTGATTTAGAAGTCCAGTGTGAAGTGGTTCCTGCTTTGAAGAATATATATACACACACACACACATATATATATATATATATAACATACGCAGATTCAGCACTCCTAAGCGTGGTCAAAAGACCCAGGTGCTACCAATTAAGCATTAAAAATAAAAAATCTAGTGAGTATTGGTGCACACCGGGAATCGTTTAAAAAATAGCTTTTAATGTAGTAAATACATTACAAGACAGGCCTGTCCTGTAATGTATTTACTACAATAAAAGCTATTTTTTAAACTATTCCCGGTGTGCACCAATACTCACTAGATTTTATATATATATATATATATATATATATATATACATACATACATACAGGTATAGGACCCGTTATCCAGAATGCTCGGGACCGAGGGTATTCCGGATAAGGGGTCTTTCTGTACTTTGGATCTTCATACCTTAAGTCTACTAAAAAATCAATAAAACAGTAATTAAACCCAATAGGATTGTTTTGGCTCTAATAAGGATTATTTATATCTTAGTTGGGATCAAGTACAAGGTGCTGTTTTATTTCTACAGAGAAAAAGGAAATCAGTTTTAAAATTCTGAACTATTTGATTAAAATGGAGTCTATGGGAGACAGGCTCTCCGTAATTCGGAGCTTTCTGGATAACGGGTTTCCTGATAAGGGATCCTATACCTTTATATATATATATATATATATATATATATATATATAGACAGAGCATAGAGTGGGAGCACACCAATAAGTTTCTAGCGATACCTGGGTGCCAGAGCCGAAGTAATCAAATAGCAGAAAACAGTGTCGGCACTCACAGGATTTAACGATCGATTGCTTGAAATCGATCGTGAAATCGTGTGAGTGCCGACACTGTTTCCTGCTAGCTATATATATATATATATATATATAATGACTGTGTAATATATTGATGTCATGATTATTCTAAATTGGTCATATTAAAGTGACAGTTTAAATCAATATACCATAGATCAGCCTACCACACACTGCAGGTGTAGTGGTAGATGTGGAAGTGCTGGGTTATTTTATTAATAACATTATATACACACACACACATATATATAGCCACTAACAATAAGTCTATATATAGTCCCAGCAAAGGTAGCAGCACTCACGGGACTTCAAAGCAGCATCAACAGAAAAAAAAAAAAAGTTTTACAAAACGTATTGTAGCATGGTTTTTTATTTATCCGATGTCTCATTTCCAAACAGGAACTTTCTTCAGGGAAAAAAAAAAACCATGCTACAATATGTTTTGTAAAACTTTTATTTTTTCTGTTGATGCTGCTTTGAAGTCCCGTGAGTGCTGGCATACTCACATCAAATAATTCATCTAAAGTAGCTTTTTGTACCATTGTAATTATAAGAAATATAAGAAAGCAGATCCAGCTCACCTATCAGTTTACATGCTGCCATTTGCTGCAACCAGAAACCCATCCTACAGATTGCTAAATAAAATGGAGATAACTGCCATTGCGATCTGCTAGCCACTACCAAGCTTATGAGAAGGAGGGGTATATAGGCATGGGGTATATATATATATATATATAATGTCAAAACAGTGTATACTCAAATAATACCAAAATAAGTGCTATTGCCATCTTCTAGCCAGTACCAATATTATGAAAAGGAATTATGAAAAGTTATTTCCGATGGCCATTACAGTGAATGGAAATAGTGCTTCCTAGAAATAATTGCACGCTGCAGAAATCTTGATTTTAAAACTATATAAATATCATGCTGAATCAATCATATATTGAACGTTTTTTTCAGCCCATACTACAATAAATAAAATGTCAATACAGCGTAAACTCACAATTTCTATTCTGCCGAGCTAATCTGTAGCGCTCCTGTGAGATGCCATGAACCTCCACCGATGGCTGACAGGTCCAGTTCGCTATCTCCGTCCGGAGATCCAACCTTAACCTGAAGTTAAATTTGATGGTTTTGCGTGTTTATTTCTATGCTGCTATGTGCCCATGATAAGAAAACATTTCCATGCCATTTCATCAGAGCAGACGTTTCCCTCTCGCCAGAAGCAACTTGTGACAGAAAAAGCCGCCACCTGACTTAACGGTGACGTGACGTAACTCGTCTTACCAATCAATAGTAAGGCAGGGGGCGTGGCTTCTGTGACAGCGCGCTAACTACATTGACGCAGGTGGATCGTCACAATGGTTGAGTCCTGGGTTGCTATGGTAGCGGCTAGTTCCTACGCTTGGAAGGGACCTTCTTGACGTCACGGTCATGTGATAATACCAAATGACCGCTCATTGCGCATGCCCCATTATTGCGCGGGGAAATTAAACACCCAGACGTCCTAATTGCTGCTACTAGCAGAGTCAGTGGGGGTATCACTGTGCCTCTGATTTTCTGGGGGGGTATCCCTGTGCCTCTGATTTTCTGGGAGAGGTATCCCTGTGCCTCTGATTTTCTGGGGGGTATCCCTGTGCCTGATTTTCTGGGGGGGTATCCCTGTGCCTTTGATTTTCTGGGGGGTATCCCTGTGCCTTTGATTTTCTGGGGGGTATCCCTGTGCCTCTGATTTTCTGGGGGGTATCCCTGTGCCTCTGATTTTCTGGGGGGGTATCCCTGTGCCTCTGATTTTCTGGGGGGTATCCCTGTGCCTCTGATTTTCTGGGGGGGTATCCCTGTGCCTCTGATTTTCTGGGGGGGTATCCCTGTGCCTTTGATTTTCTGGGGGGGTATCCCTGTGCCTCTGATTTTCTGGGGGGGTATCCCTGTGCCTCTGATTTTCTGGGGGGTATCCCTGTGCCTCTGATTTTCTGGGGGGTATCCCTGTGCCTCTGATTTTCTGGGGGGGTATCCCTGTGCCTCTGATTTTCTGGGGGGGGTATCCCTGTGCCTCTGATTTTCTGGGGGGTATCCCTGTGCCTCTGATTTTCTGGGGGGTATCCCTGTGCCTCTGATTTTCTGGGGGGGTATCCCTGTGCCTCTGATTTCTGGGGGGGTATCCCTGTGCCTCTGATTTTCTGGGGGGGTATCCCTGTGCCTCTGATTTTCTGGGGGGTATCCCTGTGCCTCTGATTTTCTTGGGGGGGTATCCCTGTGCCTTTGATTTTTCTGGGGGGTATCCCTGTGCCTCTGATTTTCTGGGGGGTATCCCTGTGCCTCTGATTTTCTGGGGGGTATCCCTGTGCCTCTGATTTTCTGGGGGGTATTCCCTGTGCTTGATTTTCTGGGAGGGGTATCCCTGTGCCTCTGATTTTCTGGGGGGGTATCCCTGTGCCTTTGATTTTCTGGGGGGGTATCACTGTGCCTCTGATTTTCGGGGGGGTATTCCCTGTGCCTCTGATTTTCTGGGGGGGGTATCCCTGTGCCTCTGATTTTCTGGGGGGTATCCCTGTGCCTCTGATTTTCTGGGGGGGGGTATCCCTGTGCCTCTGATTTTCTGGGGGGGGTATCCCTGTGCCTCTGATTTTCTGGGGGGGTAATCCCTGTGCCTCTGATTTTCTGCGGGGGGTATCCCTGTGCCTCTGATTGGGGGGTATCCTGTGCCTCTGATTTTCTGGGGGGTATCCCTGTGCCTCTGATTTTCTGGGGGGGTATCCCTGTGCCTCTGATTTTCTGGGGGGTATCCCTGTGCCTCTGATTTTCTGGGGGGGTATCCCTGTGCCTCTGATTTTCTGGGGGGTATCCCTGTGCCTTTGATTTTCTGGGGGGGTATCCCTGTGCCTCTGATTTTCTGGGGGGTATCCCTGTGCTTTGATTTTCTGGGGGGTATCCTGTGCCTCTGATTTTCTGGGGGGGTATCCCTGTGCCTTTGATTTTCTGGGGGGGGTATCCCTGTGCCTCTGATTTTCTGGGGGGGTATCCCTGTGCCTCTGATTTTCTGGGGGGGGTATCCCTGTGCCTCTGATTTTCTGGGGGGTATCCCTGTGCCTCTGATTTTCTGGGGGGGTTATCCCTGTGCCTCTGATTTTCTGGGGGGGATCTGTGCCTCTGATTTTCTGGGTATCCTGTGCCTCTGATTTTCTGGGGGGTATCCCTGTGCCTCTGATTTTCTGGGGGGGTATCCCTGTGCCTCTGATTTTCTGGGGGGTATCCCTGTGCCTCTGATTTTCTGGGGGGTATCCCTGTGCCTCTGATTTTCTGGGGGGGTATCCCTGTGCCTCTGATTTTCTGGGGGGGTATCCCTGTGCCTCTGATTTTCTGGGGGGTATCCCTGTGCCTCTGATTTTCTGGGGGGGTATCCCTGTGCCTCTGATTTTCTGGGGGGGTATCCCTGTGCCTTTGATTTTCTGGGGGGGTATCCCTGTGCCTCTGATTTTCTGGGGGGTATCCCTGTGCCTCTGATTTTCTGGGGGGGTATCCCTGTGCCTCTGATTTTCTGGGGGGGTATCCCTGTGCCTCTGATTTTCTGGGGGGGGTAATCCCTGTGCCTCTGATTTTCTGGGGGGTATCCCTGTGCCTCTTGATTTCTGGGGGGGTATCCCTGTGCCTCTGATTTTCTGGGGGGTATCCCTGTGCCTCTGATTTTCTGGGGGGGTATCCCTGTGCCTCTGATTTTCTGGGGGGGTATCCCTGTGCCTCTGATTTTCTGGGGGGGTATCCCTGTGCCTTTGATTTTCTGGGGGGTATCTGTGCCTCTGATTTCTGCCTCTGATTTTCTGGGGGGTATCCCTGTGCCTCTGATTTTCTGGGGGGTATCCCTGTGCCTTTGATTTTCTGGGGGGTATCCCTGTGCCTCTGATTTTCTGGGGGGTATCCCTGTGCCTCTGATTTTCTGGGGGGTATCCCTGTGCCTTTGATTTTCTGGGGGGTATCCCTGTGCCTCTGATTTTCTGGGGGGTATCCCTGTGCCTCTGATTTTCTGGGGGGTATCCCTGTGCCTCTGATTTTCTGGGGGGTATCCCTGTGCCTCTGATTTTCTGGGGGGTATCACTGTGCCTCTGATTTTCTGGGGGGTATCCCTGTGCCTCTGATTTTCTGGGGGGTATCCCTGTGCCTCTGATTTTCTGGGGGGTATCCCTGTGCCTCTGATTTTCTGGGGGGTATCCCTGTGCCTCTGATTTTCTGGGGGGTATCCCTGTGCCTCTGATTTTCTGGGGGGTATCCCTGTGCCTCTGATTTTCTGGGGGGTATCCCTGTGCCTTTGATTTTCTGGGGGGTATCCCTGTGCCTCTGATTTTCTGGGGGGTATCCCTGTGCCTCTGATTTTCTGGGGGGTATCCTGTGCCTCTGATTTTCTGGGGGGTATCCCTGTGCCTCTGATTTTCTGGGGGGTATCCCTGTGCCTTTGATTTTCTGGGGGGTATCCCTGTGCCTCTGATTTTCTGGGGGGGTATCCCTGTGCCTTTGATTTTCTGGGGGGGTATCCCTGTGCCTCTGATTTTCTGGGGGGTATCCCTGTGCCTCTGATTTTCTGGGGGGGTATCCCTGTGCCTCTGATTTTCTGGGGGGTATCCCTGTGCCTCTGATTTTCTGGGGGGGTATCCCTGTGCCTCTGATTTTCTGGGGGGTATCCCTGTGCCTCTGATTTTCTGGGGGGGTATCCCTGTGCCTCTGATTTTCTGGGGGGGTATCCCTGTGCCTCTGATTTTCTGGGGGGGTATCCCTGTGCCTCTGATTTTCTGGGGGGTATCCCTGTGCCTCTGATTTTCTGGGGGGTATCCCTGTGCCTCTGATTTTCTGGGGGGTATCCCTGTGCCTCTGATTTTCTGGGGGGTATCCCTGTGCCTCTGATTTTCTGGGGGGTATCCCTGTGCCTCTGATTTTCTGGGGGGTATCCCTGTGCCTCTGATTTTCTGGGGGGGTATCCCTGTGCCTCTGATTTTCTGGGGGGTATCCCTGTGCCTCTGATTTTCTGGGGGGTATCCCTGTGCCTCTGATTTTCTGGGGGGTATCCTGTGCCTTTGATTTTCTGGGGGGGTATCCCTGTGCCTGATTTTCTGGGGGGGGTATCCCTGTGCCTTTGATTTTCTGGGGGGTATCCCTGTGCCTCTGATTTTCTGGGGGGGTATCCCTGTGCCTCTGATTTTCTGGGGGGTATCCCTGTGCCTCTGATTTTCTGGGGGGTATCCCTGTGCCTCTGATTTTCTGGGGGGTATCCCTGTGCCTCTGATTTTCTGGGGGGTATCCCTGTGCCTCTGATTTTCTGGGGGGTATCCCTGTGCCTTTGATTTTCTGGGGGGTATCCCTGTGCCTCTGATTTTCTGGGGGGGTATCCCTGTGCCTCTGATTTTCTGGGGGGTATCCCTGTGCCTCTGATTTTCTGGGGGGTATCCCTGTGCCTCTGATTTTCTGGGGGGTATCCCTGTGCCTCTGATTTTCTGGGGGGTATCCCTGTGCCTCTGATTTTCTGGGGGGTATCCCTGTGCCTCTGATTTTCTGGGGGGTATCCCTGTGCCTTTGATTTTCTGGGGGGTATCCTGTGCCTTGATTTTCTGGGGGGTATCCCTGTGCCTTTGATTTTCTGGGGGGGTATCCCTGTGCCTCTGATTTTCTGGGGGGTATCCCTGTGCCTTTGATTTTCTGGGGGGTATCCCTGTGCCTTTGATTTTCTGGGGGGTATCACTGTGCCTTTGATTTTCTGGGGGTATCACTGTGCCTTTGATTTTCTGGGGGGTATCCCTGTGCCTTTGATTTTCTGGGGGGGTATCCCTGTGCCTTGATTTTCTGGGGGGTATCCCTGTGCCTTTGATTTTCTGGGGGGTATCCCTGTGCCTTTGATTTTCTGGGGGGTATCCCTGTGCCTTTGATTTTCTGGGGGGTATCACTGTGCCTTTGATTTTCTGGGGGGTATCACTGTGCCTTTGATTTTCTGGGGGGTATCACTGTGCCTTTGATTTTCTGGGGGGTATCCCTGTGCCTTTGATTTTCTGGGGGGTATCACTGTGCCTTTGATTTTCTGGGGGGTATCCCTGTGCCTCTGATTTTCTGGGGGGTATCCCTGTGCCTCTGATTTTCTGGGGGGTATCCCTGTGCCTCTGATTTTCTGGGGGGTATCCCTGTGCCTCTGATTTTCTGGGGGGTATCCCTGTGCCTCTGATTTTCTGGGGGGTATCCCTGTGCCTCTGATTTTCTGGGGGGGTATCCCTGTGCCTCTGATTTTCTGGGGGGGTATCCCTGTGCCTCTGATTTTCTGGGGGGTATCCCTGTGCCTCTGATTTTCTGGGGGGGTATCCCTGTGCCTCTGATTTTCTGGGGGGTATCCCTGTGCCTTTGATTTTCTGGGGGTATCCCTGTGCCTTTGATTTTCTGGGGGGTATCACTGTGCCTTTGATTTTCTGGGGGGTATCACTGTGCCTTTGATTTTCTGGGGGGTATCACTGTGCCTTTGATTTTCTGGGGGGTATCACTGTGCCTTTGATTTTTTCTGGGTATCACTGTGCCTTTGATTTTCTGGGGGGGTATCCCTGTGCCTTTGATTTTCTGGGGGTATCCCTGTGCCTTTGATTTTTCTGGGGGGGGTATCCCTGTGCCTTTGATTTTCTGGGGGGTATCACTGTGCCTTTGATTTTCTGGGGGGTATCACTGTGCCTTTGATTTTCTGGGGGGTATCCCTGTGCCTTTGATTTTTCTGGGGGGTATCCCTGTGCCTTTGATTTTCTGGGGGGTATCACTGTGCCTTGATTTTTCTGGGGGGGTATCCCTGTGCCTTTGATTTTCTGGGGGGGTATCACTGTGCCTTTGATTTTCTGGGGGTATCACTGTGCATTTGATTTTTCTGGGGGGTATCACTGTGCCTTTGATTTTCTGGGGGGTATCCCTGTGCCTCTGATTTTCTGGGGGTATCACTGTGCCTTTGATTTTCTGGGGGTATCCCTGTGCCTCTGATTTTCTGGGGGGTATCACTGTGCCTTTGATTTTCTGGGGGGTATCCCTGTGCCTCTGATTTTCTGGGGGGTATCACTGTGCCTTTGATTTTCTGGGGGGTATCCCTGTGCCTCTGATTTTCTGGGGGGTATCCCTGTGCCTTTGATTTTCTGGGGGGTATCCCTGTGCCTCTGATTTTCTGGGGGGGTATCCCTGTGCCTCTGATTTTCTGGGGGTATCCCTGTGCCTCTGATTTTCTGGGGGGGTATCCCTGTGCCTCTGATTTTCTGGGGGGGTATCCCTGTGCCTCTGATTTTCTGGGGGGTATCCCTGTGCCTCTGATTTTCTGGGGGGGTATCCCTGTGCCTCTGATTTTCTGGGGGGGTATCCCTGTGCCTCTGATTTTCTGGGGGGTATCCCTGTGCCTCTGATTTTCTGGGGGGTATCCCTGTGCCTCTGATTTTCTGGGGGGGTATCCCTGTGCCTCTGATTTTCTGGGGGGTATCCCTGTGCCTTTGATTTTCTGGGGGTATCACTGTGCCTTTGATTTTCTGGGGGGTATCCCTGTGCCTTTGATTTTCTGGGGGGTATCCCTGTGCCTTTGATTTTCTGGGGGGTATCCCTGTGCCTTGATTTTCTGGGGGGTATCCCTGTGCCTCTGATTTTCTGGGGGGTATCCCTGTGCCTCTGATTTTCTGGGGGGTATCCCTGTGCCTCTGATTTTCTGGGGGGTATCCCTGTGCCTTTGATTTTCTGGGGGGTATCCCTGTGCCTCTGATTTTCTGGGGGGTATCCCTGTGCCTTTGATTTTCTGGGGGGTATCACTGTGCCTCTGATTTTCTGGGGGGGTATCACTGTGCCTCTGATTTTCTGGGGGGTATCCCTGTGCCTCTGATTTTCTGGGGGTATCACTGTGCCTTTGATTTTCTGGGGGGTATCCCTGTGCCTTTGATTTTCTGGGGGGTATCACTGTGCCTTTGATTTTCTGGGGGGTATCACTGTGCCTTGATTTTCTGGGGGTATCACTGTGCCTTTGATTTT